>NW_019384299.1:756837-848458 GCF_000671375.1 Centruroides sculpturatus | reverse complement strand
CCCCCCTATAACACTGTTGATTATTCCGTTTTATATGAATTCCATGTTGTACGAGTCACTTAGATTTTACAAATGTGTGAGCCGTTCACAGCCCGGCACACGTATTTGTAAAATCTAAGTGACTCGTACAACATGGAATTCATATAAAACGGAATAATCAACAGTGTTATAGGGGGTCGACTGTACATTGTTTTCTATATTTGACAGGAACAAGAGATGGGATAAGCCAAAGGAGTCGAAATTTCAATTTACAGAATACTCCACCTGTACCAAATAAACTGGTAAAAAAAAAGAAAGAAAACACAGCTAAAATGTATTTACTTGTACACGTCTTTTTATCAGCAGCTAAAATATATCCAGGACGGCAGGAACACCAAACTTCTCCTCGAACATTATGACATCGATGATGACATCCTCCATTCCGCACCGAACAAGATTTTGCATTACCAGCTGTATTATTTAAATAAAAGATTTTAAATTAATTCTACACATTTAAATACATTTTTATTCTAATTATCTAATCTTAAATGTTTAAATTCTTTATGTAAGACGAACTTTTAAATCGGAGTAAAGCGGCATTTTAAAGAACTAGTAGTGTCTCTTACTTTGAATTTAATTCATTTCCACGAGGCCGTTCGAAGTCCGAATCAATTTCCTCCACTATTTCTAATGCTAATAAGCAAATTTCTAATGATAAATAGCAAATGCATATACTTGTAGTTTAAGGTAAAAATAACACGATTAAATTCTCTAAATAATAAATTAAAACATAAAAGGAATAAAATACGTAATTTGCTGTATAATAAAATGAGAATTGTATTTACTAATCGCGCGACATCTTATAATAAACATGGCGGCCAGATCCGCACCACGTGTATCGCTTTCATGCTTCGCGATAATTTGCCTCAATCGTTGGTTGATACTACAACATTCCTCTTAAGCTTCGGCGCTTTCACATTCTTATTGGAAGCCATGATTAATAGGCAGGGATTAAATATAATGTATAATCAAACACATCAAAATTCCAGTAACCAGTTGCGTAACTTTCCCGGCCAAAAACAAAACTAAAATTGCGTGCGGCATCATCTGTTATAATATTTTGTTTTTAAAATATTTTTATATAATTACTATAAAATGGCGATAAGTATAATTTTGAGGGTAGAGAGGAGTTCTATAATAAAAAAAAAAATCAAAATTGTCTCGAGATATGACACATGACCCTCTATCTCTCCATTCCCTTGATATTTAAGCCCAAAATTGGGCAACTAGATAGTGAAGGAAAGGGATTCCATATATCCGGAATGGAGCACCCAGAAAATTTTCTGGAATTTTTCCATCCCGAGTGTTCTAAGGCAGTGGAATGAGACCTTGATCGCTCAGCCAACCTCCCTTTATCTCTTCTGGTACTAAGATAGCCTTTTTTTCCAGGCCCACAATGGGACAGGCGAGTGGCTAGAAACAAGGCCTGGCGTAGAAACAGACTATCCATGTAAACTTTCTGTTTCCAGAACGGCAAGCCGATGTCTTTTTAGAGTCCTAGTCATAAATTATGCCATATACAGTCGGCCCCTATAACACTGTTGATTATTACGTTTTATATGAATTCCGTGTTGTACGAGTCACTTAGATTTTACAAATACGTGAGCCGTTCACAGCCCGGCACACGTATTTGTAAAATCTAAGTGACTCGTACAACACGGAATTCATATAAAACGTAATAATCAACAGTGTTATAGGGGCCGACTGTATATGGCATAATTTATGACTAGGACTCTAAAAAGACATCGGCTTGCCGTTCTGGAAACAGAAAGTTTACATGGATAGTCTGTTTCTACGCCAGGCCTTGTTTCTAGCCACTCGCCTGTCCCATTGTGGGCCTGGAAAAAAAGGCTATCTTAGTACCAGAAGAGATAAAGGGAGGTTGGCTGAGCGATCAAGGTCTCATTCCACTGCCTTAGAACACTCGGGATGGAAAAATTCCAGAAAATTTTCTGGGTGCTCCATTCCGGATATATGGAATCCCTTTCCTTCACTATCTAGTTGCCCAATTTTGGGCTTAAATATCAAGGGAATGGAGAGATAGAGGGTCATGTGTCATATCTCGAGACAATTTTGATTTTTTTTTTTATTATAGAACTCCTCTCTACCCTCAAAATTATACTTATCGCCATTTTATAGTAATTATATAAAAATATTTTAAAAACAAAATATTATAACAGATGATGCCGCACGCAATTTTAGTTTTGTTTTTGGCCGGGAAAGTTACGCAACTGGTTACTGGAATTTTGATGTGTTTGATTATACATTATATTTAATCCCTGCCTATTAATCATGGCTTCCAATAAGAATGTGAAAGCGCCGAAGCTTAAGAGGAATGTTGTAGTATCAACCAACGATTGAGGCAAATTATCGCGAAGCATGAAAGCGATACACGTGGTGCGGATCTGGCCGCCATGTTTATTATAAGATGTCGCGCGATTAGTAAATACAATTCTCATTTTATTATACAGCAAATTACGTATTTTATTCCTTTTATGTTTTAATTTATTATTTAGAGAATTTAATCGTGTTATTTTTACCTTAAACTACAAGTATATGCATTTGCTATTTATCATTAGAAATTTGCTTATTAGCATTAGAAATAGTGGAGGAAATTGATTCGGACTTCGAACGGCCTCGTGGAAATGAATTAAATTCAAAGTAAGAGACACTACTAGTTCTTTAAAATGCCGCTTTACTCCGATTTAAAAGTTCGTCTTACATAAAGAATTTAAACATTTAAGATTAGATAATTAGAATAAAAATGTATTTAAATGTGTAGAATTAATTTAAAATCTTTTATTTAAATAATACAGCTGGTAATGCAAAATCTTGTTCGGTGCGGAATGGAGGATGTCATCATCGATGTCATAATGTTCGAGGAGAAGTTTGGTGTTCCTGCCGTCCTGGATATATTTTAGCTGCTGATAAAAAGACGTGTACAAGTAAATACATTTTAGCTGTGTTTTCTTTCTTTTTTTTTACCAGTTTATTTGGTACAGGTGGAGTATTCTGTAAATTGAAATTTCGACTCCTTTGGCTTATCCCATCTCTTGTTCCTGTCAAATATAGAAAACAATGTACAGTCGACCCCCTATAACACTGTTGATTATTCCGTTTTATATGAATTCCATGTTGTACGAGTCACTTAGATTTTACAAATACGTGAGCCGTTCACAGCCCGGCACACGTATTTGTAAAATCTAAGTGACTCGTACAACACGGAATTCATATAAAATGAAATAATCAACAGTGTTATAGGGGCCGACTGTATAACATTATTAGAAATTTAAAAATTTACTTTCCATAAGAATATAATAAAATTTGAGTTAGAATATTATAAGAATATGCAGTGGCGCCAACTTATACGAGCCAAGAGCATTGGGGCACGGCCCACCCCAATAATTCCAGTCTATGGAATAATTTCTTTGTAATTTTTAACCATTTATGTGGTAGCCTATTATTTATTATATTGTCTAAATTGTATTATATCTGTACGTTCTCTTGTATTGGCTTAATAAATAAAATACTGCATTTTTGGTTTGTAAAAATACGCCTGTCATAACGGCATTATTCATGATCCTGCGCGATTTGCATATAATATACGGTGCTTCTAAACGACAAGGAGTTAAGTAAGCAAACGAATAGCATAATCCGTTTCATATTGAGACGGATTATGCTATTGGTTTGCCAATATTTAAAATATTATATTGTCCGAAATAATCATGAATACGATGCCTGACTGCAATTTTCAATTATATNCATGTGTGATTATTTGGTCCCAAAATTGTTCCTGGTATTGTGCAAGAACAAAAATATCCTCCTTTGGTATTTGTACATTTATCACTGCAAGGCCCATGACCATTGTTTCTAAAGCATTCATTTATATCTAAATATAATATTAATATTAAATTAATAAAATAAGAAATATTTATGATGATAATGTGTGCACTACAAGGAATATATTTCTAAAAATACATTATACCAGAGCTGAATTTAAACTTGTAATGGCTCTAAAATATATATAAGAGGCCCTTCTTTCTCAATCAAGCAATAAATTAAAAAATGTGAAGTCTAAATGGTGCTCGCACTCACCTGGCAAGATGCCCTAATATATAGCTTGTTTAGTTTATCTATAAAACCAAACATGCATTATTCATATCTATCACATGTCTAGATCTATCTTCAATCTACGTGGAGTAATCCCGCTGGAGGCAAATTTCCCGGGAAATGAGAAACCCTACAGAGCACCAACCTCACCCGGTTTAGCCGGTGGAAGCCTATGACCTTGGGCGGAAGCTATACACGTATAACGCTTCCAATTCTATCCAGGACCAGATCCGGGCTCTTAGCCGCCTGCCTGCCCGCTAGATATTTGGCCGCCCTCACCCAATTACCTGAATCGCAAGTAGATTTATAACTTAACCCAACTGATAAGAATTTGCTGGTATGTTTTTACGATAGTTCTATATAGTTGACAGGAGTTTAAAAAAATCCATTAAAATATTTGATATATTTATTCCGCTGTCCGATTTTATATTACTCGCGGTTTTCAATGTTAAACCAGTGATATTACGATTTTGTACATCCCATCTTTAAGGGGATGTAGAAAAAAACGTGTATAATTCTTGTATAATGTTAAAAAATTAAGTTACTTCGACAGCGTCATTTACAACTAAATTTAATGAATGAGAGAGATGCACCAGGTACAGAAAAAGCTCTAGAATTTATTTTCCTTAAATTTACAATTTATGTATCCGTTGTCATAAAAATTTGTCTTTCCACTTTTTCCCGAGACTACAAATATTCGAGTACAAAGTAACCGGTTTCGACTTACACTACAGTCGACCCCCCTATAATACTGTTGATTTTTCCATTTTATATGAATTCCATGTTGTACGAGTCACTTAGATTTTACAAATACGTGAGCTGTTCACAGCCTGGCACATGTATTTGTAAAATCTAAGTTACTCGTACAACACGGAATTCATATAAAACGGAAAAATCAACAGTGTTATAGGGGGTCGACTGTATTTCTACTTAAGAAGTAGTTAAATAATTAAGCGATTAGGGAATTGGGGGGCATAAACAAAACCCTGATGAAAGAGCTGGAATATTATTTAAACAAAAGCTTAACCAAACCAATCTATAGCCAAGTACAGCGGGGACTGATTTCTTCAAAATACTGTATTAGATGTAATAAAGACAGAAATTTTTCCAGTTCAACGAGAGTGACCGAAAAATTGGAAATTTCCGTGGATGACACCTGGTCCTAAAACAAATTAATTAGAAAACAAAAGACGGACAATCTATTAAGTTTAACGTATTTAGATTTTTACAGCTATGATGAGAAACATTTAAAATTTACAACAACCCTGTCGATATACTAGTGATACGACAAAAGAGGCATATTCATTTGACGTTAACCGGTATCGGCACCCTCAGGATTTGGCAGGCACGCATGCACCGCGCACCTACTAAGATCGTCTCTGATTCCATCCACGAGTCACTGATAGGGAGCACTTTTAACTAAGTTGTTTTAATATTTAATTTAATTTAAGATTGTTTTAATATTTAAAAAGTAAAGAATATCTTATACTATTTTTATGTACGTTTCTTCACAAAACTAAATTAATACGATCNTTGTGAATTATTTTTTTTGGAATTAAAATATGAATTTTATATAATTTAAATAATTCATACGTTGAATTTTCTTGTTTATTTTTGAGTTTTCTTCAAATTTGTGCTCTTGACTCTGCCATGGCTGAATGTAACAATTGGAGCCTTTTGAGACTTTCGTGTATTCTTCCCTCGTTTGTTTCCTCTATTTGATTTCTTATTCGACGATTTTTTCTTCTGTTTTTCGTGAATTCTCTGTGTTACAAATAATCGAGGTATCGCTGTTGTTTCATGTTTAAACCATAAAGCTTCAGGAGGCCATTCAAGAGGATCGCGATTATATTTATTAGCAACATGCAATTCGTTCTTCGAATCACTTGTGGAAGTTCGAGGAAATGCAGTAGGATTTGTAGATTTATTGTTTTCTGAATTACCTAAATTTAAAAATTCACTTATGGGTGTTGGCATAGTTGCTATCACTATATCTTCCGTCAGTAATGGAACAGTAGGCCTATTAACACTCAAAAATTTGGGTATATCCGTTGAGAAGTTCTCTTTGTTAATTTCTATGGCTGGTGGGTTTGGTTTTATAACTGTTCTCGTATTAAATGGCGCACTCGGTGGTTTATCTTGTTCGAAATGCTTGTTTCTTTCGACTCTGGTTGCTTTATATACGGTTTTTTCCGTATGGTATCTATTCTGTGGCTTAATTCTTCCTTGCCAAACGGGTATGTCTCTGGAACTGTACGTTACAATATTGTTAAATTTATTTCTATGCCTTTTACTCGCAGCAATCATCTGAATATTTTTAGCTTCTTCTATTTGTTTTCTCCTTAATTCTACCATCTCTGGTTCCAGATAACCGGATACGGGATAATTATTTCTATTCGAATCGTATATTGTACCTAAACTATAGACGGGATATCGATTCGAATTTGAAACTCCCAATACGAAACCATCCGGATTAACGTAAAATGGTGGATATTGAGGATCTAATTTCGTAATGGAATTGCCTTTATCGTTTATGTGTCTCGAAGATTTTACTTCTTGTTCTAACTTTTTACGGAGTTCAGCTATATCTACTTCTTGTTTGATTAGTTGTTTAGGTGGAACTGAATTTCCTAAGCTCGAATCTGGTACTATAGATAGAACCCGGCTATCTATATTCGTAGATGGATTTTTCCACAGCCCATTTATCAGTGGTAATCTACTAGAACCATTTCCATATCGTAGCGAAATGTGACTTGGTTCCATATCATTGGATTCCCAATTAAATCTATTGCGAATTGTTGGTACAGCAACTTTATCTGATGAAGACAAGTGATCTTGGTACGCTTAACGTGGATGGAAATGTTTTAGATTTATATTAGAGGTTTTTTTTTAATATTAGAAACTTTAAATATATTTAACTTTTGTGAAATTATTGGCATATAGTTAATAAAAAATCGAGTGTATATTTTATGTTAAAGACAAATTTAAACAAGATCTTATCGTCGAGGAATTCGAGAGCTTGCAAAGGGCCCGTTTTGACCTTTAGTGGGCCTCCCAGGCCACTTATTTTTAATTAAATGTAGAATGCTTCTAAAATAACAGAAAGTAGCCTTAAAAATTTTATTTTCTTAGTAAAAATAACATTAATCTATAGGGATAGAACCACTAAGAGCCCATTTCTCTCGGTTCTCCCCATCTCGAAGGTCATACTTATCCTAAGTTACGTTGAATGAGTAACATCTGTAAAGAAATCGACCCCCAACAATTCCGAAAATTCGCGTGAGAGTTAGAAGAATTTTTGCAACGTTTCACATTGTCTATGTCTTAAAATAAATAGATATTATTATTATTATTTGTTGCCTCATTTAATAATAAATGTTTTCTGAAATCGTCTTTAATTATTATTAAATAAAAAGCTATTTTAAAAAAAATTTTAATAGCATTTTAATAGCATTCATTTGTCTGACAAGCGAGTGTGTGGCACGTAAGGTCGTAAGATAAATATAGAAATAAACTACATTCTTACAGAAAAATGTCTAGTTTTGTTTTAATTTTAGCAAATATAAAACATTGTAAACATGAAAAAAAGCCAATAAATTCACATAAGTTTTTCATTTATTTTTATTGTTTAGTTTTATTTTTAAGATAATGTTTTAATTCCGTTTTATTTTTAAGACCGTTCAGCGTGTTTTTAAAATCAACAAAATAAAAAAAAACGTTATGGATTAAAATAGGAACTTACTGTTTGGTAGAAGACATAAGGGAGGAGGATTATTCCATTTATTATTTATACAAACCGAGGAAACTTTTCCTTTCATTATAAATCCGGGATGACAACGATATTGTACCCTTTGACCATCATCAAAAATAAAACTGATCCCATTTCTAGGTGCTCGAGGTGCTGGACAGTTGAGTTTAGTCCATTCTTGCATTTCGACTAATTTAAAAATAAAAATAATTAATTAATTAATTAATTCTATAATAATAATAATAATAATTTCATTGTTTTTTTTTTTAAATATAGAGAGAAAGCCTCGAATCACTTGCAGTTTATACATATTGGTTAAGAGAAAGGTCCTCTTGTATGTTGTTGAAGGTCCTCCAGCTGTGATAATAACACGTTAACTGTATTAATAAAGCTGAATTTAAGAACTAAGGATTGTGTTTTCTTTGTAAAATCATAAAAAAAGGTTTTATTTAGTTTATTTGTGCCTCTTGTTTCTGTCATAGGTTTTCAAGTTCGCTAAAGGGTAAGTAAGTGACATTTACAGGACGTTGTTATATTATAATTTATTACTCTATTAGAAAATTTTGTGTATAGAAAACTAATTCATCCCAAATTATATTATTATAATGAATATTTAATGCTTTTCGTTTACGTTAAATGATATAAACTATAAAGAATTGCCCTCCAAATCAACATAGGGATAGAATTACCACGCGTGATGCCTCTCCAAAATATCTGATTTAATTTCTTTTCCTTTTTTTTTTTTTTTTTTAAAGGAATAAAATGGTTTCATTTATGTTTTATATTTTACATTTATTTTAAAAAAATTTAAAAAAATTAATAAAAATTATAATTAGTTATTAATAAATAAAAGATAATTAACAGCAGATTATAATTAGCCCCTATACAAGTGTCCAGTATTTAAAAAAAAAATATATAGTTTATTAATTAAATTAATATTTATCTTTATTACTAATTAAATTAATAAATTCATAAATAACTTAAGTGATATTATATCTATTTTATGAATTAATTAATATACTTAAAATATCAACAATTTATTATGTATTTAATAAGTATAAATGTAAATAAGTATATACACAAATTAAACTTAATTGCAATTAGTAAATATTCTAAATTACTAATTAAAATGGTGAAATTTGAGATAGGAAACATTCAAGTGGCATTGTGGCATGATGCCAATCACTTGGCATGTTGGGCACAATAACATTATCCCTACCTTGATTCGTTTTAAACACAATTTTTCGCATATAATTCATAATTAAAGAAATAAAACGTTAATAAATTAATTTAAACAATTAAAAATTACACTTAAAAATAGAATTTAATTATTTTATTTCATTTCCTACACATGTATTTCTCTACTTAAAAAGAGGCAGGCCAATATTTGCATATAAATCATTAATTATATCCTTATAAGGCTCATAACACATCTTATAATACTATATATTGTGTAAAAATATATATATTTTTTTAAATAAATTCAAAAATGTCTTACCTAAACCAATGATATTTAAGAGAAATAAACTTCCTAAGTAAAACATATTCCCCTGTGTCCTTCCTTGTGAACTTTACTTGCTTATTGTGCTAGACTGGATTTAACTTTGGAGCGTGTCTAACAGAGGAGCTGATGAGATGACGCAGTCCCACGAGAAAAGTTTATTAACTTTACAAAGCTCTGATTGGATCTTTTAACTCCTATTTCAAATAGCTATTTACTTAAAAGGAGTATTAAAAAAATATATTTTTTAAATTAATAAATTTATAAGTTTATATTTTAACAAGGAAATGATTAGATTGAATTTAGTTTCACTTTAAAATCTATTGGTTATATTACTCCTGTTTACCTAATTGGGATTTTCACTGGATTGTTTATTAAATATTTCGACCTTATCGAATTTAATTTATTATTTGACCTTTATTTTTCTTATTAAATTATTTCGTAGAAGTTTAATCTTTGGACTTTCTTATTCAAAACATCGTCTTTGCAAAGAGGATTACGCCAGTCAAGATCTTACGCCAGTCAAGATATAAAGGCTGATTATATAAAATATTCAATATTGCTTATATTTATTATTATTTCAAGGATTTTTTTTTTCTAAAATTAACTTAATTCGCCATGTTTAATTACTTATTAATTATCCTATTCTGTTTCTCTTTGAGTTTAACTTTGGTTTATTCCATAAATTATGAGAAACCGAATTATGAGGAATGGCTTAAAAGTATTCGTCTACTTAAAAATAATCAATTTGAAAGAGGTAAATCGGAATTAATCTTCCTTTTGGATCGTTCTGGAAGTATAGGACTTGCTAATTTTGAAGCCGAGAAAGGATTTGTTGAAAGTTTATTACAACATTTTGTAATTGCTCCAAATGCTACAAGAGTTGCTGTAATTGCTTACAGTCAGAATATTGGTGAGTGATTTTAAATCATTTTAAATGTTAACGCTTTAAAAATCAATCATTTATTAAATAAAAACTTAATTTATTGTAATTTAAATCTATTCGAATCCTTGCAAAGGGGTATACTAGAAAGACCACTTGGCATACGGAAGGATCTTAAATTTAGTCTTTTATATTAAAAAAAATAATAATAATAAGTGATACAAATAAAAATTTGTATTGATTAATGATATTTGTTTCGATTTATTAATTTTTATTTATATAAATTTATACCTTTCGGGAAGATCTGAGGCCTAAAAACCAACTTCTGAGAGGCCCTGGCTCGATTAAAAAGACTCTTTTAGTGCCAACAGAGAGAAAAAGCACTAAAAAAAAAAAAAAAAGCTATAAGTGTTAAAGTGAACTAAAGAGGCATTATTAAAAAACACAAACACAACATATTTTGTATCAATAATATTGCATATGGTATTAGATTGATTATTAAATTATGAAAAGATTAAATATGAAAATAGTTAGGCTGAGTTTATACTCCAGAAAAGTGACCAGTAAGACTGCATTCATTAAGCCAAAACGGGCCTGCATTAAATTTTCATATGCCCCATAGGAAGTTCCCACTGTTACACAGCAAAGGAAAAGGAATAGTAACATAACTACCAGAATGTGTCTCATTATAACATGCCAAATTTCAAATGCCATTTATGTCAAGGTACATTTTTTGATTTCTTGTTAAAAAAGTTTGTAATTAAAGANCGTCGCGCATTGCTGCGATCTCAGAAGAAAGGAAATTCAAGCAAACTCGTTATGATAAAATTCAATTTACATTTTATCATTTTTATTGAAACTTATTATTATTATTTATTTTCATTGGGATAACATTTCAAAGTGTCGTTTCAATTCTATTTATTTATTGAAGTGCTTGTGAATACACGATATTTTTTGTTTTTCTGTCTGGTGCATACACGAATAAATCAGAAGATTTTCCGACACGTGAGCGGGCCACATACAGTTGTCCATGCGAGAAGCACGGATTCTCTAAATTTAGCCCACACACTTGCAGCGATTGTCAGAAGTGCAATATTTCCCCATTTATATATATATATTTTTTAATCCTTTATAATTTTAATTATTTAATTGCTCNCCTAAAAACCAACTTCTGAGAGGCCCTGGCTCGATTAAAAAGACTCTTTTAGTGCCAACAGAGAGAAAAGCACTAAAAAAAAAAAAAAAGCTATATATGAAGACGAAAGACTGCACTGGTCCCATTACTGAAGACCCTCCTAAATAGTTCTATACATTTATAAATACTTATAAGATACAGTGGAACCTCCGATAACGGCCACCTCTAAACAGAGGCCATTTTTAAGGATTTTTTTTTTTTTTAAATACACACAAAATAACCTTCAAACAACTGCAGCATCGGAACCAAGGCCCCCTTTTTTTTTATTTATGTTCTCGTCAGTGTCCGTTGTTCAAAGGTTCGACTGTTTTTCTGTTTCTTTCGTATTTTATGTGTAAAATATAGAAAAATCAAGAGTTTGTCTGTAGATAATGTGATTTTAAGTAATTTTACAATCCGAAACATTTGATGTGATTACGTATTAAGTTTCAATGGCCTCGAAATATTTTAATTTCCTTAGTGTTTTTGGTTATTAAAATAAAACAGAGAGAGAAATGCTTTTTCTCTCTGTTTTACTTTCACTTTCAGTAATAGAGAAAAGATGTTTTAATAATTGTAAAGGTCGTATCAATTATCTTACTTAAAATAGGAAACTTAAATATTATTGGCTTTAACGCTACTACATCTCTAAATTCTTCAGTGTTTTTCATATGTGTAATGTAGATAAAATGGAACAATATAGGGTTTTTTTCGTTATGTTCTATGCCATCTCATCTACTCGTTCTCTTCTTCAACTGTTTAACTGATGTGCAAATCTGATTCTTCAAATAAAAGCCGATGCCTGAAGGGCATTTAACTCGATCCTCTAGAAACAGAGTTTTTTCAGGCCTTTCGGAGGTAGATAAAGTCTGATCCGGATCTTATATCACTTCTCTCACATCCAGCTAATCGAATATTAAGCTTAATTTACTGTGTTTACGACTTTGGTTCCTGAATAACCGTTCTATAAATTGAGAATACGTTCATGGATAGGATTTGCATATAAAGCTAAATAAGCTGCAGCTTAGGGTCTGGCGTAACGAGGCCTAAAGCTGTGATAGTAACGTAAAAATGAGAGGCCCTAAGCTATAGACTCGCATAACATGTAAACATGTGAAAGCCTAGAACAAGGCCTCACATTTTTACATGTATCATTACAAGTAGACCCCCCTATAACACTGTTGATAATTCCGTGTTGTACGAGTCACTTATAATTTACAAATACGTGTGCCGGGCTGTGAACGGCACACGTATTTGTAAAATCTAAGTGACTCGTACAACACGGAATTCATATAACACGGAACTATCAACAGTGTTATAGGGGTCTACTGTATTTAGTGGAGAAGAAGAGCCTATATATTATAGCATAGGATTACACGTCTAAATTCATCCCAGTTCGTGTAAATAGAATTCTAATTGTAAATTTAAAACGTTATACAGAAATACAGTTATAATACGTTATAAAACTTATAAAAGTAAGCGGTTACAAAGCCAGAGTGCCCAATAGCCGAGTTAAAACCATTGAAGAGGCGGGTTTGCATCTAACCTATAACCGGCTACGAGGAATTTTTTGGGATTCTTCGCGTGTCTAACATATAAATAGGGACCAATCTCTCATAGAAAGTTTTCCCAGGAGGTACCCCTCTTGGTAGATCTCTCGTATGTTGCCGTACTCCATCTAATGTATGTCTACAGATTTAAACAAAGTTTACGATTAATTACCACGCAATTAATGAAAAATATATATTAATATATTATTTTAATTTTCAGTAAGGTATATAGATTACATAAAAGAGCCTAAAAATCGATGTTTATTCGCGGAAGAACTTCAAAAAATTAAATACGAAGACAGCGCTGCTACGAATATTGCTGGAGCATTGGATGAAGCTTATGAAGTTCTGAAGAATGCACGTCCTGGAGTAAGAAAAGTGAGTTTTCATCCATCCCCCTTCCTAAACCGAAAAATTTAATTAATTAATTAAACTATTTTAAATTATCGCAGGTAACGATCCTTCTTTCGGATGGATTTTCTACTTATGGTAACGATCCTTTAAAATCAGCAAAAAAACTTATAGAAAGTGGTACAGAGGTATTTGCTGTTGGTATTGGTAGATTTCTTGGTAATGAATTGAAATCCCTCTGCACCAGTGAACAGCATTTTTTCCATTGTTACGACTTTCAAAATTTCCGACTCTTAGCAGAAGTAATACGAGGAGGTAATTTTATACCAGTCGACCCCTCTATAACACTATTGATTATTACGTTTTATATGAATTCCGTGTTGTACGAGTCACTTAGATTTTACAAATACGTGAACCGTTCAGTCCGGCACACGTATCTGTAAAACCTAAGTGACTCGTACAACATGGAATTCATATAAAACGGAATAATCAACAGTGTTATAGGGGGTCGACTGTATGTACTTCTATTGTTTTTTACATTATAATTTAGTAATTTAAACGATTCTCAATTAAAATTAAGTGTACACGAGTGGATAAAACCACTAACACCAGTTAGGCGTAGAGTTTTCTGGGTATTCTTCACGTTTGTAACGCCTAAATAGGGCCCAGTTTACCTTAGAAAGTCCTCCACGTCAGTGTCGCTTTGTTAACAATTGTAAATTGCGTGAGGCACGAAAGGTTCTGTTGTCAAAAGTTTGAGGGTAAAACGAGCTCTTTTTTGCCATTTTTTTTTTCCTTTTGCCTTATGAACAAACTAAAGTAAAAATTAGTCTTAAAGATAAGCCCAGGGAAAATACCCAGCTCCCGATGAGGCCTGGAAAGGCCAATCGTTTTGGCGGTACCCCTCTCACCCGAATAATTACATTCAAATTAATAAATTAGTTACGATTTGTAATACGTGTCTACACTTTTATAGGCTATATAAATATTCGATTTTAATTAATGTTTTAACGTTATATTAATTTAATTAGGCCTCCTTTAAATTAATTATATTGGAGGGAACTTAAAAGATGAAAAGATTTTCCGAAATATCCGAGTATCGTTTAGAAAATTGGAAGGAAATCCTTGTAATACTATGAAAAGATAAACGTGTCATATCGTCCAGGACATCTGTCATGTATCACATTTAACAACTCACAGGATGTAGATGAGAAACATCCATTGAATTTCGAGAAGTTCGGATATCAGACTCTTTCGTTAAAAACAAACGTTATTATTCATCATCTCCCGGGATTGACCTCGTTACTCTTAAACCAAAAGCCAAAGGTCACAATTGAATTTAAGGAAAACACAGAGACCTACTACACACATTGTACATTGTAAAAATCAACGTTCTAATTTTGTAACCTTTCCATTGTAAGAAAGAAACTTATTTTTTATTTTTTTTCATATTTTAAGAAAGAAAAATAAAGATTTACAATATAATTTTTAAACTAAAAATTACAATTACCAGTCGACCCCCCTATAACACTGTTGATTATTCCGTTTTATATGAATTCCATGTTGTACGAGTCACTTAGATTTTACAAATACGTGTGCCGGGCTGTGAACGGCTCATGTATTTGTAAAATCTAAGTGACTCGTACAACATGGAATTCATATAAAACGGAATAATCAACAGTGTTATAGGGGGGTCGACTTGTATAAAAATACAATTTAGCACTTTGAAGTCACAGATTGTAATCGTGTGTTTCGTGCAGTAACCAGGGAGGAGCACGAGGAGCATTTATTTCTATAGATAAGGAGATTGGGATCCCTTATTTTGATAAATTATAATACAATATCTATAATACCAGTTATGCTATCGTTTTTTATATGTAATTTTTCACACTAGTAATTAATTATATTAATATTTAAACTTATAATTTTCAGATCCTCACGAAACCAAATGGTCTTTGGAAGAAGGGCCAAGAAATTGCGATCATTTCTGTAATAGTTTATACAGAGGTCAGCCTGAAGATCCTGGTTGTTGTGATTACTCAGCTAAATGTTCTTGTGCTTTAAAATTGGGGCTTTACGAATGTATTTGTGGCCCAGGATTTTACGGATTAAGTGGACTTTTGGGAGATTGTAAAGGTATAATTAACTTTTTTTTTTTACATTATATTCCCGTATTTACGACCTAATTGTACTTGTTAAGAGAGACGTTGTATATCGAATTCTACGGGGTGAGTCACTCGTGACTGAACACTGTTCAATACATCTTGATTTCACAGTGTTTCATGTTCATGTTTTCATTTTAAACAGAGATATTCCATATAATAAGTGTTCAGTCTCGAGTGAATCACCCCGTACTTTATCATAGGCTCAGTATTATAAATTGAGTTTCCATCCTTGAGAAGAAACTATGAAATATACAGGGTGTACCATAAGTCTGGAACCATAGGAGTTATGTTAATCTATGTTTATTCTTTTACAGATAAAGCATGGCGCCGAGTAAGGAGGAATAGAGGCTATATCAAGAGATCTGGATGTAGCCTGTTAAAGAATAAACATAGATTAACGTAATTTCTAAGGTTCCAGACTTATGGGACACCCTATAGTACATCACATCGAAATATTAGTTCTTTAATATGGCATAGGAAATTAATGTAAGTCGTAAAACGAGGGTTTATTGAACATCAAAAATAAACTTATATAGTAGCCTACATAGTTACAAAGTTGTTAAATTGATTATAAAATACATAAGAGTGACATAATTCACTCAGACATCTTGTAGTATAGCATTAATATGGCAAATATTTCAACCACGTTACTGCAGATGTCACGCATATTTCCCATATTATCCTAACGAAAAGTGATACGCGGATTTATTTAATACTGATATACTGCATTAGTTATACGCTTCTAGCCGCCAGTTTTACTGCAATTAGGGGGTCAAGAGAGGTGAATTAACTACAGTCAAGTGACATACCGGACTAAGCGATGACAGAACAGGATATAACTACACGAAGGTCGATGTTTGGAAACGTAGGTCATATGGAACTCATTACTTGACTAACTTGCGAAATTTATAATTATTTTTATCTAGCACCTAAACTTTTTTTTTTAAATTAAAACTCTATAAATAATTTTAATAAGCTTTTAAGATAATTAAAGATACAACCCTACAGAGGTAGTAAGACCATATTTAAGACAGTTATGATAAAGGAGGCACCCCATAATATACGTCTAAATAAGACCTCGTTCCTCTATAGCGTGGTATCTTTACAGGATTCTTTTAGAGAAGCAAGAAAATTCTCTCCTGTGCGGAGAAAACTTGGTTCCTACCCCTATAAATTATTGTTATTTTTACTAATACAAAAATAATTAAGGCTACTTTTTAGTATTAAACAAATATGTGGCAAAAGGGACCTTCTCTTATCCCTGGCTCCATACAAGCTCTCGATAAACCTACTGATGCTGAGCTCTCGGGCCTCGAGGGGACCGATAATTCATACAAATTTGTCATTTTATAGTTCCCAAGCATGCCCCTTTTTTATAATTTAAAAATTAATATATTTTATTATCCATAAGCTCCTTTTATGTTTAACTACACGGGATGTGGGAGTAAGAGAAGCATCCCATAAGATGTGGGAGTAGGGGATGTGATTCTATCATATGATTTCCTAAGATAAATCCGTCTCTCTCAGAAATAAATTCAGTCCTACACCTTTCTTCTTTTTTCCTTCTTGTTTTTTGCTTTGCTAGAGCTATTTCGAAACAGAATGAGCAATAAAAAAGAATGCGTATGGTTTAAATTTAAATTCTTCTCAATTGTAAACACGTAGGCTAAGTTACTACAGTACTATCAAATTCGTTGTATGCAACCGTCTACACTAATTTTCAATTGAAAAATGAAATATTATTCTAATTTATATTAATATAATTTATTATATTATATAATTTAATACGGTACTATACTGTACAGTATTGACTTCATACAATTTTTTGAAGGGGGGAGTATTTTCTTACGAAGAATTGCTTTGGGGCCCCTTGTTGGTAAGGCCCTAGGTAATTTCCCCCTTTTTTTCCTATAGCAAAGTAGTTAATATATACCTATAGGCCTAGTAGTTAGTAGGCCTTTCTCCCCAAAGAGGGGTGCCTCCCGAGAGGACTTTGTGCGAGAAACTGGCCCCAATTTAGGTCTATAAAATTGGGAATAAGTGTGCCAAATAAATTGTAATATCGTTTATTACTTATTAAAATAAACATAAAGGAATTATAGAATATTCATCCTTTATTGTTTCTTTGTGAAGAGTAAAAACATTGAGGTTAAATAGGATGTGAAAAATAGCAATTAAAAGATAATTAATCGTAATGATAATTCGGATGGGTATGCGATCTGTTGATATTATTGTTTCATTTAATTGTCATCTGATAACAAATTTGGCAGCGAACATAAAGCGTTGATTCCAAACAATTAAGCTGATTGCAGCTAATCAGAATCATTTATCATCAAGGGCTAAAAACGATATCACGTGTTTAAATATAACTTTTCAATTTGAATAATTTGACTTAAAGCGAATTGTCGGGTATAAATTATCGCTGCAGTGCATTAATACCTTTTTAAATTATTTTACAAAAAATTATATAGGTCTATGTGCTGTCATTCGATCAGGGTGACCAATTCCCCAGGAATTTTTCATGATCAGTCTGTCCCTCCTCACCGGTTCCACGATAGACCTAGAAGAAAGGCTCTGTTAGTGCCTACAGGACGGAAATTTTTGCCATTTTATAATAGTTAAAAATATAAAAAAGTTTTTAATAATAAAATATCATAACAGATGGTGCTACCAAATGTTGCCAGGAAAGTTAAGCAACTCTTTACTGGATTTTTTTGACTTGTATACCTGTTGGCAGCTTACTTTCCTACGTTTTATTTTGCATATTTCTCATACAATGGCTCCTTGATCAATTATACAGCACTACAATTACATGTAAAATTTTTTTTTTTTAAATCATAAAGCATTAGAGGAAGAACACAGATACTTAAAACTAAGATAGAGTGCTGTGACGTTACCAAAGACCTCAATGAAGAATCCGAATATTCTTAAGTACATCTGCCATTGTTAATTCTTATTTTTGTACATCCATAGTTGGGAGTTGCCACTATATATACCACCAAGCGCATACCATCAGTTGGGAGTTGCCACTATATATACCACCAAGCACATACCACCAGTTGGGAATCGCTGCTATATATACCACCAAGCGCATACCTCCAGTTGGGAATTGCTGCTATATATACCACCAAGCGCATACCATCAGTTGGGAGTTGCCACTATATATACCATCAAGCGCATACCCCCAGTTGGGAATCGCTGCTATATATGATTGCTGGTATCACTGAGTTTTGTATTCTCTCATAATATAGAACTCGTCATTTCTTTCCAGTTCTTCCAAGCAGTTTGGCTTCAATCGGTAACTCCTTGAGAATTCACTTCTATAAATTATGATTTATTGAAATGAATTCTTTAAATATTTAAATAATTCATATTATTTTCTAATGGTTTGAGCTAATTGGATTAACAGAAGGTTCTCTCTAACATATTTATGGATGATTATATGAAAATTTATTTGATATATTTAAAGAATCATCACATTTCTTAATTTAATTAAACAAGCTTATCGCATGTAAAACTCAATTGAAATTTCCTTTCCTGGTGTTTGAGATTGTGAATATTAAGAAATTATGTAATACAGTATTTTTGATATTTTTTAGCTGTTGTAAAATTACTAATTGATATAATTTTTTCAGCATGTCCTAAAGGAACATACAAGGATAAATTGGAACCTACGGACCACTGTACAAAATGTCCAGATAATTCCACAACAGTAAATGTAGCTAGTACTTCAATAGAAGACTGCATTTGTAAAAAAGGATACGAGAGAAATCCATCAAAGGGAATTTCTTGTGAACGTAAGTTTCTTTATAAAAGCAAATAAATTGCAATTCTGCTGTAGGTAATATTAATATTCTGTAGCTTGACAGAAATAAAAATATATACTTTTTTTCATTTTTTTAAAATTTGAGTCAACATTGTGTGTATGAATTGAGAATATGCTAAGAAAGAAGCATAAACAATGAATAAAGTACAGCTAATCACTTTAGTGGGCTTTAAAAAAAGGAAAATTTCACAAAAAAAATAAAGTTTAAATGCATGAAATAAGTATTAGAGTTAAAAAAAAACTGCTTTATTTTTACAACTGAAATAAGCAAAAATAAAAGATAAGAAAGATAAAAAGTTTATTTAAGAAAAAATTTGAACACACATTCAATAAATTTATATTATTATAGAAAAATCATTGTTAAATTGCCAACTGACACAAAAAAAATTGCTTGTATGATGTCTGTTTGTCTCTACACAGCACCAACTGCCAAGTTGGTGTCCTCCAAAAGTAACAATCATAAATTATGTGACAAATTGTGCAGACAAGATGATCTGTCTACTATAAGTTAAATGATTTAAATGATTTATTCTAGATATCTTTCATGTAAAACTTTAACATTATTAAGTTCATTTTTGAAAGTTGTTTGAATGTGCAATCAAATAGATATGTTTTCTTTATTCTTTTCAGTTAAACGTTGCCCACCTTTGCAAGCACCACAGAATGGACGCATTAGTAAATGTGATAATGTTTATAAAAGTACATGCAAGTTTATTTGCAATAAAAATTATGAATTGCAACGTAAAGATAGCGAAAAAAGAGTGTGTCAAGATTCAAAAGAATGGTCTGGTTCAGAAGCAGTATGTCAAAGTAAGATTAAAATCATTTTAAATTTTCATTAATATAGTATGATTTAATAATAGCAAATTATATTATTAATGTATATGACTGAAAAGATTTTGCATATGAAGATCTGTATGTCCATAAGAAAAAAAATCCAGCAACGAGTTGCTTAACTTTCCTGGGAACATTTGGTGGTGCCATTTATTTTATTAAAAAACTTTTCATATTTTCAACAATTATAAAATGGCAAAAAACTTAATTTTAAGGGTAGGGATGAGTTTTATAAAAAAATTATAATGCTAATAACAAGTAAAATCATCAAGTCCAACTCTACTCGAGATGTGATACACGACCCTCTTCATCTCCCCATCCCTCAACCTTTAACCACCAAAATTTAATGGCATCGATTCCCCTAATAAACAAACCTCACTGTAAAATTTCAGAAATTTTTGACAGAAAGCACGGGAGTTATTAAGCTTCAAAGAGGGTGAACAAAATCGTGCCTCCCCACACACACACACACACTAACATCCATGCATACAAAAGAAATATAACAATTCTGTGGGATGATTTTTTGACCAATTTCCATACTTTGCCTCTGTTATATATAACAGCCGGGAAAATAAAAATCAAATATCAAACTATCATTATCTATACTTTATTAAATAAAAACTACCTGAATGATGATATAAATTAAAATTTATTGTTAGAAATATTTTTAATCAAGCTTTTTAACTCTTTTATAAATGTTTAACAAGTGACTGGCATTACAAGCCACAGGTTTATAAAAGAGCAGATGATGAAGAGTTTCTTAATAAACTTAGTCAACTTAATAGATAATTCATATCATTGTTCAAGTACCATATATGCCTCGATACTAATGATACGTATAAAAACTAAGCTTTTTTAATTAATAAAAATTAATTGAAAATTTATAAATGAAAAAAATTTAATCAAATATATATATAATATTCTGTTGTAAATAGTCTGTCCTTCAGATGCCTGACCTTTAAGTATCATTTTATCAATATATCAGTGTATTGATAGAAATAAATGATGGATAGATAATATATAAATTGTCAACATTGTAATTATAATTCAACAAAAATTAAAATAAATTATTTAAAAATGTATATTTAATTTTTAAAATTAGAATTCAATTACTATAAATTTGACATTTTTAAACTTACATTTCATTAAACATTCCAAATAATATTTATATAATAATGTTTATTCCGATTATTAACAGAAATTAAATGTGCGGAACCAATGGCACCAAAATATGGAGATAAAATATGTAGCTCTACAGATTTTCTCGTTGGAACTACTTGTGAATTTTCTTGTGATCCCGGTTACATATTATTGGGAGAAAAGATAAAGACGTGCCTTTCAACTAAAGAATGGTTTCCCGAAGGTGTCAAATGTAATGGTAATGATAAAATTAAAATAATATCAACTTATTAACTTTAAAATTTAATAACAAATTATTATTAGCATTAATTTTATAGCATTCAACCACAAAGAAAGAAAACATAAACAATGTTTTAGAAACATTGTGTGTGTGCACAAAGAAAGTAGATGATGAAGCAACACAATTGCAGTAAAGGATTAAGAGATAATGTATTAACCAGGGTTGTAACTTTGTCTACTGAAATAAGTAGACCAAGCTCTTGACTCTGACTCCTGCCTCTAATAAATTAAAATATACTTTGATTATTTTAATCCAGAGTGGAATTTTATCACTACCATGTGAATCATCGGGCAACTTTTTAAGAATTATTAAAGTCAATTGTCAGGTATTCCTATTGAAACTGTCCATTTTTATCAACTCTGACTCTTCTAACATTGAATTTGCTTTCAACACTTTCAACACCAACACTGATTCTGCAGTCCAGTGTTAACAATCACAATGAGTGTTCTTAATCACATGAAGACATATCAAATTTCCATTTAAATTAACCATTAATTTCAGGTAATTTTGTACAAATAAAATAATGTTAATTAGAACAGAGCTTCAACTATCAATACAATGTGAAAAAAGATCAAGATACAATTCAGTTCCTCTGGAAACTGATGACTTACACATCAAACAAAAACAATGATTTGTGATATTAATTGAAATATTTACAATGCTTATAGATAATAACTGTATTTGTTACTTGTACGCATTTATTTTTCCTTAAATTTTTTAAAATATAAAACATTAACAATTGGATCTTTTCTGTATCAGCTGTGATCATTTCTGTAAATGTTTTTGTTCCCATTTAACAGTTAAATTATTTGTTGTTAATATAAGATGCCTTTAAATTTTCATACACTGTTTAACGTTATCGGCGACAATGCTATTAACAGTCAATACATATTTCCGAATGGTGTTCTACATGTTATTTTTTCAAGAAAATAATTTTTTAATCGGCTAAATTAATTAATTAAAGCTTATTTAAAGTAATAATTACAATACTTAAAGCTTAAGTTTGATTTTTAAGCCTGTAAAATAATATTTTTAATTGTCAAAAAGGTGTAATATTAAACAAAGTGTCTTCTTGTTTCTTACTACTGCTCCTGTATATTATTTATGATTTTATTTTGTTTTGATTTTTAACTTGTTTATGCGTATTGAAATAATCAATTAAGTGACTGAATATATACATATTTATATTTGTTTTAGCAATAATTTGTCCAGCTTTACATCCTAAAAATCATATAATTATAAGAAATTGTGTTGTTGGAAAACATTATGAATACAATACGCTTTGCTCATTTCAATGTCCTAAGGGATTCGAAATGAAAGGCCCTTATCATATGCTTTGTGATGTTGACGATGGAAATAAACAGAGTGGAGTATGGAAAGGATTTAATGGAGAAATTCAACAGCCTTGGTGCAAAGGTAAATAAATAGATGATTAAAATGATATACTGTATTTCTTTCCGTTAAAGCACATTATGATGTATAAATGTGATCGTGCAATACACATTTAAAATGTTGAAAATGAGTTGAAATTAAATGCTTCTTAACAACAAAACTCATTTGAACTGCGACTGTTAGAGGTATAGCCAAAAACATTTATTATTGATTCATTGATTCATATTTTTGATGGCATTCAAATGCTTGTCAAAAATATGGACAAGCAATGATTATGAAAAACACTACAAAAACTGGAAAATAATATAATCACTCACATACACCTTCTGTACTGGTTGCAGCAGGTACATTTATTGGAAAAAGCAAATGTTTTTTATCACTTTCAGAGACCTTCATCAGGTTATTAAATGTGTTCCATAAATTAAATGCAATTAATCGAGCAAATTTTTTAAAAAGGAATGTTCCTTTTTTAAAAATTTATGACGAAGATCTCCGAAACAGATAAAATAAAGTTTGTTTTTTCCAATAAACATACCTGCTGGAACCAGTATGAAAGGTGTCCGTGAGTGATAAAATGATTGATATTTTAATTCAGTTATAAATCAATATTTACAGTTTATTAACATGCAAATTTTTAATTTTAATTTACATTATTCAAAATAATTCTTTGAAAATACACTCTCTTGCACAAGCATGTGCCAAGTTTCGTAGCAATAAAACATTTTCTTCAAGGTGTGTCAACTTTTTTAAACAGTATAATAAAAATCTTCTTTGTTGGTGCTCACTTTAAAATATTGGTTTCCCAAGTACTTTCTGACAACCATGCCCATCATCAGGAGATACACAAGTGAATCAACTTGATAGCTAAATGACCTAAATTTGTTCAGGTAGCAGCTGTAAGTTGTACAATCTAAGAGCATTGACAACTCATTCATAACTACGCTACACCCTACTTTCCTTAATAGTGGATAGAATAGTTAGGGATGTGTGTCAACAGTGTTAGATTGTACAATATCCAGATATTACATAAACAAATTTATGTACAAGCTTGTAGCTATCAAGCTGATTCATTTGTATGTCTCCTGACAATTAGTTTGGATGCCTAAAAGTGTTTGGAAAACCGATAGAATGAGCTCCAACAAAGCAGACTTTTGTTATATTTTGTATTATTGAATATTACAGTAATTTACAAAGATTACATTTAAACATTTTGGTATTATAAATTTCATAAATTTATATTCTTATTGTTATTAATTATAGATATTGAACCTCCTTCAATTAGTTGTCCTCGAGACATATCAATTCCTGCAGATCCCGGAAAAAATTATAGCATTCTTAGTTTATCGAAACCTAGAGTATCCGATAACAGCGGAATTGAACCGAGAGTAAAAGTAACTCCTTTTATAAAGGATTCCTTTAAATTTTTTGTCGGAGAATATAAAATAAAATTTACAGCTATAGATCAAGCTTTGTTGAAAAGTTCGTGCGAAACGACAATTAAAGTGAACGGTAAGTCACCTTCATTGTATAAGTTTTTAAAGAGAAAGTATGTAAATATAAAAATTCCAGATTATGTTATATGACCAACTAAAACTCAAGCCTACAACATCTTTACTGAGCAATTTTTACACTAATTATAGAAATTAATAATTGAATAAACTTGTTATTAACATATACAGAATTGCTAGGTTCAGATAATTTCTTCTTGGAGAGAATATTCTGTAAGTAGAACTGGATTTGAAATTAGTTATTTGGGATTAGAAACTCAGATGATAGACAGACATGTAGAAGAGATGCAATCCATTTTGTTTTAGTGAGATCTATCCTGGTACTCTTTCTTCCTCAGGAATTAAGAGAGTTTGCTTTACGAATATGAGGAATCTGGAGGAGAATTTGAAAAAAATAAAGATTGTGAGAGATATATGTTTATCGTCTCTGTTGCTGTCTGGACTGCCAAACGGTAACAGTCAACGACATGTGGGAGAGGTTGAGTCAGAGATTGATGCCTTGTTTACAAACAACAAAACTCATTTATTAGACAATTAACTTACAATAAAAGTACTATTGCCACAAAGGGTTGAAGTCCCTGTAGTTTTTGGTATGTAGTCTTCAAAAGAAGAAGAGGAAAGTTTGGTGACAAGGGTGATTTCTTATCACTAACTGAATGTTGCATTCTAAGGCCAGTTCTCAAATAGGAAACGATGTTTGGTGAATACAGATTGGAATTTCGGAAGTTTCTCTTGCCAAAGGATCTATAACCTTCGGAGGATACATTGGCAATTAACAAAGATGCCACTTTGCGGAAAACACTCCAGCAAGGGACATAGCCTCACGAGACACCCTGGCAAAAAATGGAGTGTCCTTGTAGACTGGACATTAAATATCTTGTGGTCTTGCAAATCGTTACTTTATTGGTTATTAATTCCCTTTCTTAGTCCCCAATTGGTCTTTCTCTGTTACCAGGTAAAATTGAGCCAGATTGGTTTCCAAGAGAGATGATTGTTTATGAATACAATTCGACACTGTCTTTCGTTAGGTGTTGAACGAACCTTGTACCTTAACTAACATTTCCTGTTTTGTTCATCTTGTCTTATAAAAAATTTTGTTTACTAATTTTTCTTCTTTTTTACCATGTGGTTTTAATATTAAAATAATTTTATTTTCCCCCTTTTCCTTTATAATTTAGTTCCCTTAATTTTAATTAATTAGGTTCATTTTTGCTTGGATATATGGTTAAAAAGATGTTTTTCAGCCCAGCCCAGGGCCTCACACGAACTGCAAGTGATGATTATACAAGGTGTTTGAAAAAGAACTAATGGACTACAAAAACTATTAAGGAAACAGATCAATACACATGATTTTCAGTAATCGTCAGCAAAACTTTTATGATTGACAAAAATAGAGTGTGCTACTGTTGCTGCAGGTAGAACTTTTTGAATGAAGTTTTCCCTGACAGACGGATGGGGCAAAATGGATCAAATCAGTTTCCACCCTGCTCTTCTGACCTAACCCTTTGGACATTTTGTTGTAGGATTTCATGTAAAGGATCTGATTTATCAAACATCTGTCACAGATATTAAAACATTATGTGAGTTGTTATTATGTTAAGTTAGTTCATAATGGGTCATGGACAAAGAATTAATATACCCTTGTAAACAAAGTACAAGAAGTTTATTAAAAACAACAAAACACATACAAAAATACTTCACAAGACCTAGGACATCAGCCAGCAGGGATTTCAGCTGAATGCACCCCAACCACTCATCTGGGAACTCATCTGGGACTAAAATTAATAACTGCATGTAACAAACATCGGTTTTATTAATATAATTTAGCTTACCCTATGTATTAATACTAAACTAAAATTAAATGTTACTACCAAACTTACAGCTAATACAAAATTAACAAGTACCAAGATATGACAACTTAGACAATACCATGAGAACAGTTCTGGATGACAACAGGCAGAAATATCCTCTAGTCAGAGAAGTATTAACACCAGAAAAGACATTTAGATCTCTAATATCCAGCAGAAAGGTAGAATCTTCTTGCCGATTTCACTTATCTAGTTCTCATTCTTTGTCTTCATCCTCCAAAGACTGTAATATCACATGCTTTTCTATGATGACCTTCTTTGCTAGCTCAAGGAATTATTTTGTTCCTAAGTGGGAGCTCACGTCCAACCCGGCTCATCTCTTGTCCAAAGATCCTCTCTCTTCAAGCACCTAACCAAAAGTGTCATCCTTTTATCTCTGCTTCCCCGAGACTACTTCAAAACTCATCCAGCCAGTCCTTCACAACTGGACAGGAAAAAGGGGGTTGTAGTTACACTAAGAAACCTAAACAGTGAAGCTAGTCCAAGACCGAAAATACGTCAGTAGATAATAAGGAAACATACATAAGGAAAATATATGCAAGGCATAATTCCACAATTAGAAGATCACATAATTAGATCAGTCAGAACTGTCACTCAATACATGTTGTTATGTAAACATCTGGAGAGAAAATTGAATATTCAATTTTGTGAGGATAATGCATGGTGTGCACATCAAGATTTAAAAAGGAGAAACCGTTTTGAGTTTGCTCACTAATTAGATACATCTGTATGATTTTTCCTATTTTCCTAAAATAAATACAAGTTTCTGTAATTTGTCAGTGTTTTTTGACACCCTGTATGTCATATGATTAGATTGTGGCTATATACCAAATGTCTATTTTTGTCTTTTTGTTCCTACATTTTTCTGTATTCTTTGTTCTTTTTACCTTCTAGAACTTTCTAATCTCCTTAATTCATCCTTCTGAGGGTCACTTTTTTGAATAACCAGTATAATGAGTGAGAGGTTACCTGAAGTCATACAAGGTAAAGAAAGATCACTTTTGAGCTGGTGCTTGAAAAAAGAGGACGAAGTGAGGACAGGTGTGTGAAATTGTCCAGTACCTGTATATGTGGGTGAAGTCGTAACTTTGAGAGAGGGAATCTGAAATTCATGCATCAAAGTTAATGTGTTGGATTTGGTATCAACTTGACCAGATGCGAGTTTTGAATAAGTGACTGACGGATTGGTGATCAAAACCCTCGGGAACTAAGGAAAAAAATGAAAAAAGTGTTAATTTTGTGCAAGAAGTTCCATGTGGCCCCTCAAGACAATTAGGACTGAACATTTGCAAGACCTGGGTACCTTTGTTCTGTTCTATGTCATCTTTACTACTTCTCGCCCCTATCTTCATCTTTCCGTAATTAGTGTAAGTTCGGTATTAAGGGTTAGATATAAGAATTTTATCTTTGAAATAATAATTCTTGTTGATAGTACAGATTAGTGTTATCACGATTTGGTATGATGTGGACATTTATTACTTTTGTAATTGCTCTGCTGACAATCAGGTTTAGGGTTGCATCCTTGATTAAACCTGTATATTGCGCATAAATAAATAAATTTTCTAACATCTACTGCATGTTTAGTTTGTCGGATGTTTGCCTTAGTGGGCTAATGAAAATTCTTTCATATATCTCACAAGGTTACTGGTCTCAACATCTTGGTTAGGATAGCTTAACAATAGTATGGTTCATTCCTGTTAAAATTAAAAAAAAAAAATGTTTAAAGTAGTTTAAATGATAAAAGTATTACTGTATAATTGTAAGTTTACAATATTTTTTTATATATTTATCATTTTATTATATAGATGTTAAGATTTGCATTGGATTAAGAGTTAACAAAATGCCGAAAAATAATATTTTTGCGGTCTTTTATTATTTCTAGATGTCGAACCACCTAAAGTTATATATTGTCCAAGAAAAATAGAAGTAAATACTAGTGATTTTGAAGTTTCGGTTAGTTGGCAAGAACCAGTTTTCTCGGACAATTCAAACCAACCTCTTGACATTAAGAAAGTATAAGGATTTTTCGTTTCAAGAATTTATTTGAATTTAAAAACTGTATTATAATTAATCTTATATTTTAATATTTTATTATAGACTGAAGCTCCTGGCCACAAGTTTACACCTGGAAGACATACTGTAACTTACATAGCAGAAGATTTAAGCGGAAATTTTGTGAAATGTTCATTTGATGTTATCGTTAGCAGTACGTATTTGTTAGTTTCTAATATTAAAGTAAAACATTTTCTTATGAAATAAATAGTTTAGTGTTAATGCTTAAAAAATTATATCATAATTTTAATTGATAATCAGAAAGATAAGTGTTAAAGGTGTCATTTTGGAGGATTCATATTTGAATCTATAATGCTTATTGTACAATTAATTATAATCATAATATGCCATAATGATTTTGTAATATATGTTATTTGATTATATTTTAAAATATTGATGGCACTGGTAACAATTCCTTAGAGAATATCCATTTTACTTTTCTGTTTTTTAGCATTAACTTAAACAAGTTATGTAATTTTTTGTTCTTTATTCATGTAATCAGTTCTATGAGTTTAACTAGTTTAATTTTGAATAAACTTAACATGTCTAACATATTTATGGACCCAGTTATGATGGCAATTAATTAATCATAAAGAGAAAATATGAATTTAAGAGAAAATTGATTTTAACTTAAGGAAATGGAACATTCAGTGGATTAAACATTGTAAAAATGATGGCAAAAAATTACATTACTATCACCAAGCTGAACAACAGTAACTATCATGTGCGGAAATACAGGATGGAATTACTGTCGATAAAAGATAAATCATGAAACATTATAAAGAAAGAAATACTGTTAGATCAGACTCATCTCATCGTGGTTGAAAGACTCCTGATAAACCATCTGATGGAAGACAAAGAACTACAGCCAAAAGTACTTGGGAAGCCATAAAGAAACAGCATATTAAGTCAGCATTATCAAATAAAGTTTATAAAGACATTTGGAACTAGTTAATCAATTTAAGGCATTGAAAAAACTTTAACTGAAAAACTGAATATAGCATTATTGCTTGCTTGTTTGCTGGACAACTACAATACTTTAATAATGGTGCTTGTGCTGAAGGTTTAACTCGGAAGTTAGTAAATAATAAATTACTTGAAATGCTCAAGAAAAAACACTTCATCAAATAGTGGACCTGATGTGGATAAAGCATTTTAAGTGGGAGCATGCCCAATAAACCAGAAAAGCATTTCCTGAAAAATTGTTACTTTTGTAAGAGCCACATAAAGAAATAATGCAAGAAATATTCAACATGAAAAGAAAAACATCCTGCTGAGATTAAAAAAAATTTGGGTAGAAAGTGGGAAACTACAATAAATTCAAAAAAAGAGTCCTATATAGGATTGTAACAAAAGTATCTCTCTGGATTATTATTTAAAAACTAATAGGATAATTATTGTAGACCTTTTATTCATGTATACTATGTCAGGTATGTACTAAACAATAGTGTGAGTTTTGCCTTCTGCAACTCTCTTAGATTACAACAGCACTCTTGAAAAAGTCTCTGATAAAAATAGAAGGAAACATTTTCATTTAAAGTTGTAGTAAATGAAAAAAAATATACACTATTACCTTTCAGTGCATTCCAAAACATCAAGTGGAATCCCAGAACAGACTGTCAAATATGAAAGGTAAATACTTCACTGCATAACACAGGAAGATTCAAAGAAATAACACCTAAATACAATTTCCAGCAAACAAGTAAAAAATTTTACTGGTCAAACGTTTTCTGTCACAGTTTATTATGATTATATAACACAAATGCAATGTGAGGTGATTAAATGTTCAGTTAAGTTTAGCTTAGCAGTGATATGAATATGCAAATGATCTAATTTAATAGGAAATATCAATTATCAAATGCCATTAAATAAAACAGTGATTAAGTGTTTGTATACACTTAATCAACAGTATATGGTGATTAAGTGCTAACTTAATCACCATATTAATGCAAGAATTATAATCATATGTTACAAGAATAACTTATTTACAACCATTTATAGTAAACACAGAGAGAAATTAATATTTGTAAGGTGACCAATTGTCCTCCTTTTGTAAGTTCTTGAAGGACATAAATTGGGTTATAATAAGAAGTTAAGCATGAAATAGGTAAAATACAAAAGATACATAGAACACAAAATGAATTGATAATAATACACTATGCAAAATAGTAGAAATGATATAAAAGTTAATATATACAATGATTGTACAGGACATTTATTGCCTAGCAAGTCCGAGGAGAGGAAGGTTATTAGTAGTAGGTTGTCATGGGAGACAGTTCACAAAATTTTTTAGCCATCCTAGAGAAGGCAAGGTATATCTCTTCATTGCTGAGAAGATCTGAAGGACAACAAAGCCATGAAATCCCATGGTCATTTAAGAGAAGTTTTATCTCCAGACGTTCTGCTTTGAGGATAATGCAGTCGAAGATGTAGTGTGTGCTGCTGTCCTCCACCTGGTGGGCAGGTGTAGAAGGATGAGAAGGATGAGAAGGATGATTGGTGATGAAGGGGTGAACTAGTCAAGTTTGAAAAAGTCATTAAGGCTTGGAATAAAATTGCAAGATGCAGCTATTTTTTTCATTGCAGATATCATTCCAAAGGAACTGGCATAACATGTGTTTGGTGGCTTTGTCATAGATTATAGGAATTGAGTCATCACCAAATGCAGATTTAGCCAAGAGATCAGCATACTTGTTGCCAGGAGTGCCATGGTGAGCACAAGTCCAAGTGATTGATATGGTATTGCTGGTGTTGTTGATGATATTCCTGATTTCGGTAGCAATCGGGTGGAAGTTTAATAACATGGTTGGCAGATAAGCTATCGGTAATGATATGGACATGGCTGAGGGAAAAATTGTTAGTAGACCAAAGGAGGCCCATCTTTATAGTGAGTAATTTGGCTTGGAAGACGGTGCATATGTTGCTAAGGTGGTATTTTTCCCCATTAATAAAGACAACAAAGCCACAGGCAACTGAGTTTTGAATTTTAGATCCATATCAGTGAAGATCTCCATGTCAGGCGTTTGAGGGGCATTGTCATCCAGGCAGTGAAGTTCATTACCAAGTAATGAAGTATTCAAAAATAGATAAGGGCACTCATAATTGTTGAGGTTAATCCCTCCAGTGCTGGTGTTGATTTCTTCATCCCATTTAATATTTTGAATTTTTCTGTTAAATTGGATTATAAGGTAAATGGGGGGCTTTTTGGTGATAACTTGAATGCTGAGGTTGGGCGCAGTCCGGAAGCATTTGGTGATGAGAGTGAGTGCTAGATGTTGTGATGAGATGAGCTTCCTTTTAATATGGACTTTATTGGATGTCCAGCCCCAGCTGCTGCAGGCATAGATCACCATTGGGATGTAAATACGGTCATAAATAGTGCTCATAGTTATATTTGACATGACAATTCATCAAGGCTTGGTACAGTGCAGTGAAACGCGATTATGAGACGCATGCACTCCGCATGGGAGACCTTTAAAGAGCATGCCACACACAAGTGGCTTTGTTTACTTCTTACTGAAACATGACACTGCACATACACATGCAGTAGAGATTATTATAGTGTATTATTGTTGCAAAAATATTTCTTTTATTTACGATATTTTTCCTTTCAATTTATTTGTGTCCTCCTATCCATTGTAAAAAAGTTAGTCACCTTATATTTGCCAATGGTCAACTTTACATACCAAAGGTAAAAGCAGTATAATGATAACCTATATGGATGAAAGGAATAAACTACGTATGAAAGATAAGTTGTGTGTGTCACACCTTAAAGGAAATTTAATCTTCAAAGAGAGGCCCAGAAGTAGAAATGTGCTTTTTGGACAAGCCTTGGCTTAAAATATAGGGTTTGGTGAGTATAATAAAACCTTAATTACTAGATGTATGGAAAAGTCTTAGGCTTCTTTCATTGACCATCATTGACAATACGTTCTTAATATGCTATTACATCTAAATATGTAAATGCTAACATATATTTTTTTATAGAGAATGAATGTCCTTATTATCCTCCTCCCGTTAATGGTGCAATTGCTTGCCATTATTGGGTTAGTGGGCAAATATGCGAGGTGTATTGCAATGATTTGTTTGAATTTTCTTCTCCACCTGCTGACTGGTATATATGTGATGCATCAAATGAATGGATAACATATCCCCAGGAAAATTATTCAATTCCCTGGCCAGATTGTGGAGGTAATAACTATTTTTTTTCATGTATACTGTATTTTATTCTTATTCTCATCAAAAGTTTCACTTTTCAGAATGGTATGTTCCGTCACGCCTCAGAACAATGATTAAAACTCATTATTTTACTGGTAATTGCCATGATTTAAGAGTTCAAAGATCTATACAGGAAGCATATATGAAGCATTTTGAAAGTGAATTCAATAAATCAGCACTTTGTATTAAAGAAAGAACTTGCAGAGTCGATTCCGTTAAAGTTACCTGTGGCAAAATGAATTATTCGATTCCTCTCAGAGCAAAACGAGATATATGGACAATGCCAAGAAATGACGTGATTGAAATAGATATAGAAATAACAGTTTCTTCTGAAACAAAGGTAAAAATATAATTTATAACACAATAAATGTAATTTAACTTTGAATGTTCATGGAATTATAAAAATCTACAAGCATTCAAAATATAAAAAATAATAAAATCTGTTAACTATATCTAAATTTTGAGCTGTTTTTCACAGATTGAAGGCCATTACTTGACATTTGACATTCAGTAAAGTTAAATAATTCATTATTTATAAATTGTTTGAAATTAATTATTTTTATAGTACAGTAATTTCATCATATTAATGAACTAGATAGTAACATTAATAAATTTTACATATATTTATTATTATGATCTATTAATGAAAAATATTACAATGTATAGTAATAACAGAAACAATAGCTGATTAAGAAGTCTTTTTTATTTGATGTTAATTAAAAAAACAAGGTGTAGTTACTGTTATTTTTGGTTATTCTAATCCAGTTTCTATGTATATTATTTAACAATAATGTTTTTGAAGTTGAGAAACTGAATTTAAGATGCTTTAAGAGTGAAATTTGAATACAACAACTTTTTACAAAATTATTGTTAAAACAATTGAAACAACTGCCAATAGGTTTCAGCTTGGGGTGTATTGCCTGGTAAAGCTGTTTTTGTAAAGTTGAAACAGGATATTTTGCTGTGGAAACAGCTGCTATGGAATACTATAGCTGCATTCTAACAGGATACTATTACTTCTTTGCTGTTTATAAATGTTACTTTTATATAAATGAAACATTTATTCACCGACAATGCAATACTATGGTTGATATTATAAAATTTATATTATTAGAAACAACGGAAGACACATATTTCCCATCTAAAAATTTTACAAATACTTGCTCATTTTTTATTTTCTTTTATTATTATTATTATTATTATTTCATAAATTTATACTAGATATATTCAGACATGTATTTTTTTCAAATTAAATTATTTAGGATAATTCTCAAGACAATATGAAGGAGCTGATAAATACTGTAAATGAAATTGTAGATAACATGAATCAGAATGTTACTAATGATAAAATTGTGATACCGCTAAATGACCAGGGTGATTCGAACATTGTTTTGGATCCGGTATCGGTAGAAATAAGTGAATCGGAATTCCTATGTTATAACGGAGCTGTTTTGAAAAATGAAGAATGTGGTAAATAACTATTTTTAATTTTATTTAACATAAATTATTATTTAAACAATTGAATTTAAGAAAAATCTGCTTAATTTGAGTTCACTCTAATAGTTTTTCATAAACACTAAAGTTATTTCTTAAAAAATTCAGTGTTGTTGTTTATCATTATTTAATTGAATTTCTTAGTAGTTATTGTGTGTTTGTGTGTGAATCAAAATAAAATTTAAAAATTTATCTTATAATTGTATTTTAATTGTAGAAAAATTGCAAGGACTAAGTTATTTATAATTTATGATCATTACCGTTAGTTTCATTATTAACTATAAATCATGTTAATTGTTTAAAACTGATGTATTAAATGCCATAAAATTTTATAAATTAATTGAGAAATTAGTAAAATAACAGATTGTTGCTAAGAGTTATATTTATACAAATTTATCAGTGTTATAAGAATAGTAAATATATGTAAAACAACACACCCATCGTACATCTATAAACACTATAGCCTATACAGTCGACCCCCCTATAACGCAGTAGATATATTCCACTTTATAAGAATTTTGCGTTGTAGGAATCCTTAAATACCTGATCCAATTACAGCCCAGCATGTGTGCAGTTTATGGACTATGGCTGTTTGAAAGGTTTTCTTCCATAAAATTAATCGATTCTAGACTAATTTGACTCAACATTTCCAAAACACGTATAATTTTTTGGGAATAATCCATATAAACTATGCTATAAACAAAAAATTGTAAGATTACTTACTGAGTGTGCACCATTCAACAACACCATTACTTGTTTTCATCGCGGATCAGCACACCAAACGGCGGACACGTTTTTTGATAAGTTATTTTTCTGCGAAAAATTCGTTGAACTTTGGAGACATCATTAATAGAAATAATTTTTATGGCCATTGAATAAGAAATGTTTTTTTTTCACAAGAAATGTATAAAATTACAGTACTGTATTAGACCTACAATACCTAATTTATATACTGTGCAGACAATAGTAAACTCAACTTACCTGCCTAAACTCTCTGTAGTGTGTAAGTAGTTCGGCTGCTCGTCCACTATTGGTCCAGATTCGACCAATCCTTTCGCAACGAGTCGACGATGACGTTTTACCGCATTTTACAAGTCTCTTTTAGTGTCTTTATATGAATACGGTCACAATTTTTTCGCCACGATATACAAATCCGCATTATATGAACCCGTGTTATAGGGGTCTACTGTATATTATTTTAATTAACTATCATTTAAAGACAAATAGTTACCAATTATCATCCTTGTCTCATTTCTAACATATCAGTTATTTTAATAAAACAATTATAATGCACCTTTTTTGTTGCCAAGATAGTTTTATGTAAACATCTTATTAAAATCTTATGGAACGCAAGATGTTCCAATCCATTTCAACCTGAAAAAGGTGTATTATAATTGTCTAACTGTTTGCTGAGCATGTTCTGTTAAATATTTTAATAAAATTAAATAAATTCTTGTTACAGAAATATGTCTTCCTGGTAGTTATTCAGAAACTGGATTAGAAACTTGTGAAGCGTGTCCCATTGGCTCATTTCAGTCTTTGTCTTTTCAAACTTCATGCATATCATGTCCTCCATTAACAACAACTTGGATTGAAGGAACTATAAGTAGTGAGGAATGCAGAGGTAATTATTTTTTTAACCATATCAATTAATTACAGATAGTCCTTGACTCCTAATTCCATTCTAAGACTACCATTGTAAGTCAAACAAAAAATATAGATGATAATGGAGTACAGTTCCTAAGATCATGAATAAGTTTATATACTGTACGTTTCTATATTCAACGGTTGACTCAACAGTGAATTTTCCATTGAGTCCCTCTGTTGAACGTACTGACGTCACGTTTTGCAGAAAAATGAAGCGCTTTCATTGAGAGGTCACTTTTTAAGATGACTGACTTAAGTAACAAGAAGGTAGCAATTGTGACTGTTTTGCTAAATAATTAAAGTAATTCGCTTAACCATCATTTGAATAAATCTTTGTATTCAAATGAACCTATATCTGTATCATTTTCTTGTATACTGGGTCTTTCTTTAATAATTTTAATTAATTTCTTGAATATTTGTATCATTAGAAAGATTTAGAGGGCCAAATATCGGTCGTAATCAGTTTTGGACAAATGAAAAAAAATCTTAATATTTCATATTGACCAAATTATCCAACATAATCGCGCAATCACATGTTTTATTATATACAGATCGTTCATTAATCTATCCGCTATTACACCATCCATAGCAAGAGCAAATGGATAGTTCCTATAAGAGAAATTTACTTTTTTATGGAAGCCGCCACGTTAGTTTGTTGAATACTCAACGGACTTTCAGGTGTTGAGACCATTGAGCTCAATGGGGAAACAGCACTGACGTCACTAGTCTCAACGGAGAACTCAACAGTCGATTTAGAAACGTTGTTCTCTCACCGTTGAGTCAACTGTTGAATTTAGAAATGTACGGATAATATTGCGTAAGTACATATAGTAAAAACCTGAAAGAATCTGCCTATGATATAAACTTGTGAAAGCTGGTATATATATATATATACATACATACATATGTATATATATATATATATACATACATACATATACAATCGATTCCGTTTAATTGGGCCACCTGCTTTCTTGGGTCAAATCTCAAAGAACAGAAACCAAAGTAATAAATTAATACATAATTTAATCGCTTAATTGGGATAGTAGCAGAAAAGAAATTTAACAATTTTTGATATATTTTAATAATCTTCTGAAAATATGTAGGCACTGTATACACTAATGTCATATAGGCCAAATGGTTAGCAGAGACAAAGAAGTGATTTTGTCTTTTGCTCGGACAGTTTGGTTTTTCCGGAGGGGGTCAGCATAGCAGAATGTATCACATGGATATTTTGTCTGAGGTGGACCTGGATTGGACCAGATGATCCCCTTAAAAGCGAAGGGACAAAGATTCCCGGACAATTTTTTGAGGTCTCTCGACTGAGTTGAAAGACAGTGTTCCCTTGGAAGGTATTGTGTGCATAATTACGTCTAGATTCAGACAGCAGTCATCCTATTGTTGAGACCAGCATCGAGCTGGAGGATTCTACAGACACTCCTGCCGAAGTGGCCCATCTCCAAGTAAAAGAAACTGTGCCCAAAGGAAGACTGTAAAATGACTTTTGGACAAACCCTTTTCTTTCTCCCTTTTTAGTTAGAACATGTTCTAACTAACTAAAAAGAAAGAAAGAAAGAAAAAATTGTCTGTTCAAGAACGGATCAAATATTCAACCCTTGTATATGTCACTACTAATATATGGCATCTAGCATTATGCAAATCAGTGATCTATCATCGTGAGTCTGGCAAATTTGTAGTACAAATATTTTCTGTATTTTGGTTTAATAAAGCATTAAAATAGGTATGTAATTATTATTTTTTACCTACTTATTTATTTACCTAAGTATTACATATTTTATTATAGAATTTATTATTAGTTCATTTAATTGGGGCAACTGCTTAATTAACCCCATTAGTGAGAGTAAGTGCACGGTTCATCATTATTTTTAAAAAACATATACAAATAACACTCGCTTGAGACCTGTGATATTCACAGGTCTCAAGCAAGTGTTAATTGTGTTCAAGTTCAGCGAATTCACAATTTAACAACTGATGAAGCAGCAATAAAATCAGTCAACTTGCTATCTAAGAATCTGGGTTCAAGTTCAGAATGGAACTGTAAAATTTTTCATGTATAGTTTGATTTAGATACATCAAGCTTTCTTTCTTATTACTTAGAATCCATTGTGGTTTAAGCACACAAAAGAGCTATCTTAATGTAAATAAAACAAAGAATTGTTAAAAAATGAACTTATAAGATCTTTACATGTTTCTATAACATCTAATACAATAAAATTTGATTAAATTAATTAAAAAATAATTCTAAATTCTTTTTTTTTTTTAGAAAAATGTATGCCAGGCAGTTATTCCGAAACTGGTCTCGAGCCTTGTATTCCTTGCGATCTCGGATATTATCAAGATGAACACGGTCAAACATTTTGTATAATGTGCCCTGAAAATCTAACTACAATAGATATTAAATCTGATTCAGAATCTGCTTGTCTTGGTATGTACAAATTTATATATTATTTTTATCTATATTATATAAAAGAGAATATATGTATGTGATGCAGTATATAATAAATTAACCAAGTTTCTTTATTTGAACATAAATTTATTATTATTTTTTATGGAAATTTTAAGAAAAACTTTTTCAAATTTATGAATTTTCAAATTAACAACTTCTTCATCTCCTCCAGTTTTTAACCAAATAAGCTATTTTTCTTTTTGAATACTCTTCTTAGTTTGCAAAGGCATCTGATGAAGTAGAGAAAATTTGTGATAAAGGAAAACACAATTATCTTTTCTTGTTTTACTTGCTGGAATTCACAGTTCAGTACAGTTAAGGTGTTATTGAACTGATTGATCTATCGGACATCTCTAAAGTTTTAAACCTTTCACCTTTTAAATCCAATGAACTAGATTTACTTAAAGAATATGTGAAGATTACAGAACCTATTGCAGTAACCTTAAGTACACTAGAGAAAAAGAAGAATTTCTTTGTAATGTCACTACATAGTGTAGTAAAAATGAGGTTAAGATTCTTAAGAAAAATAAATATGTTGACCAGTCCTGGAACCATGTTGTAGCACTTAACATAGTAATTTTTTCCTGTAAGAACTAGTTTTATATAATTTGCCACGTGTACCGTCAGTGTGTCGCAGTACTAGTTAGTTTATATTATAATTTTCCTAATTGGCAAAATAATGTATGTTATGTTGATGAATACATGATGCCACAAGAATTTTCATGCTAGTAAAAATCATACAAATTTTAAGTTATATTTTGATTTGAATGAAGGAAATAATAATAAAAATTAACTTTTTTTTTTACTGAAAATAGAGAAAACTTGTTGAATAAACCTCCTACTAAAGCATTATGCAGTCTGAATTTCCTTTAGATCGACGAAACATTTCAGATGCATTAGTTACAAAGTTCCAAGGATAAATTTGTTGATTAAATTAAATCTATGACCATACAAATAATTTTGGGTCTTTACAAAATATTTTTTTTTAATAATTCAACTAGAGACAGATGGCTGACAACTTAAAAACTGACGAAATGACATTAAAAAATACACACAATACAATTGATGCCGACCTTTTCTTAGAGGATCCGACGCAAAAATCACAGCTTTAAATTAGACCCAAAATTATTTGCATGGTCATAGATTTAATTTAATTTCAGATGAAGTTTGAAACCTCCAGATCATTCAGACAGCTGTTATTCATAAAATTAATCAAAAATATTGTATATTTCTAAATAAATTTTACATGAAAATAAAAAACAACATAATAATTACTATAAAATTAAAAAAGGTGTGGCCACCAATGGATCATGTAGCATTGAGGTAAAAGATCAATCCTGTACCATGTGAGTCATGGACACGCAAGTGCAAGCACACATGTACCAACTTTGCGTTGTGACCCAATATTACAATATTTGATCATAAGTTTCTGAATACCTATGATGTACAGGGGCAAGACAATACTAATTTGAGCTGGAGACCATATATTTTAAATTAAATAAATTAAAAATTGCAGCCCGGCATTGTGACGATGTTATAATAAATAATTAATTGCTTGTTATCTTTCATTTCTGCTTAAAAAGTTTTTTTTAAATTGGTCCCTTGAAAAACTTCTTAACTGATAATACATACAGTTCTACTGTATGTATTATTTCATTTATTCATTTATTTATATGACTGAAGAAACTAGTATAAAATTAATGATTTGCTTCTAATAATATATAGTTTCATTAATCTCCAAAAAATCACTTTCCATATCACTTTTGTTAACTATTTTCCAAAAATTTTAGTTACGTTGCATTTCTTTCCAATGTTACGTTATGTTACATTATGTACTGTATTTGCTAGCATATAAGACGGACTCCATTTTCAAAGAAAAAATTTGCATGCATATAAGACATTCCTTTCTGAAATTGGTGTGTATTTTTTAGGAAAAAATGTGTTTTATAAATTTATGAGTGCTATAACATGAGATCATTTAATAAATTGAGATATATAATGTTAATAAGATAACTAATTATAAGAAAACTAAAAATACATTTTAATATTTCAGAATATGATCATTGTAACAATAATCCTTGCATGAATGGTGCAGATTGCGTAAATGGAAAATTTAATTATAATTGTTTATGTCCAGAAGGATTTACTGGAAGTTTTTGTGAAGTAAATATCGACGATTGCCAGCATTTACCGTGTGCCGAAGGAAGCACTTGTATCGATTTAGGTAAAATATCTTATATTTTAGATATATTTCCAATTGACAATAGAAAGATGAAACTAACTACATTTATTTTTCTGTACGTACTTATTCAGAGATGTTGTCATTCATTTGTTATTAAAATAATTTAGGTTAAAATACTTGCCAAGAAACTGTCTCATATATAAGATCTAGTCCAAACTGTTTAGTTGACTTCTGAGAATACGCATATAAAGAAACTAGCAAATTTATGCTGGTTGACTATTGATAAAACATTATCTTAAACATTTGTAATTCTTGGGTCTTTGGACCAGCGTCCCAACACACTCATTACGCCTAGTGCCTCGTTCGCAGAGAAGACCGCGACAGAGGCACATCCCAGCTGCAGGGCAGTCCGAGTTGTAGTAATTCTTGTTTAATGAGTTAAAGAAATGCATCTACATGAATTCTTTACTTGATTTTTGTTCCCTTAAAACATTCCGAGATTATTATACCTTGTATTTGTTCATAGCTTGCTTATAGAAATATTTTATTAATTTTATAGGATATTAACTGATAATTATTCTCAGTCAATTTTAGCTGAAATTGTTTCATTATCGTGAATTTAGTGTTTCAGTACTTTTAAATTTGTAACAGACTAATGAAAGGCTTATCCAAAAAGTGCCGTATTTAAGTTTGCATCTGGTGCCAAATGCTCTAGCCACAACTCTGCTTATAACTACTATAAATTACCTGTTTTAATTTGTGAATTATCATATTTTTATCGACCATTATAATGTAATATTATATAGTTCAAACTGTATCTCAATTTGTGTCATTGAGTCAATGAAAAATTAGAATTTGATTTACAAAAGCTTACTTAATAACAGATGTTAAAAATACATCTCTGTTTTTACAATCTAATGTATTTATTTATTTATTTTACTTCTTTTTAAATATTAGATATTTAGAATGAAATCAGTCAAATAATGGGGAGGGTCACTTTTGACAAATCACAATACTTTCCCTCTGTTATATATAACAGAGCCAGGAAAGTAAAAATCTGGTGCAAGAGGGACTTTTTCTCTGCTTATGAATATGTAAATTGATTAAGAGACCCAAAGAAAAGATTGACTTTGCTCATTTTAATTGTGTTCCTGTGATCGTGAAGAATATGTGAAAGCATCAAATTTTTATTTGTATTTAGTCTTCAATTTGTAAGATTTTTTAAAGAAAAATTTTAAATAGCTTTGTAGTAAAAATTTAAATTTAAAATATATTTGTAAGTAAGTCAGAGGAAATGATTTACTTAATATTTAAATAATATTACAGAAAGATTTATATAAGACAAAAATATGACAATTCTATTAAATCTTTATTTCTAGTTGCCGATTTTCAATGTCTTTGCCCTCCAGGATTTAATGGTTCTACTTGTCACGAAGAAATAAACGAGTGTGAATCAAATCCGTGTGAAAATTTTGCTATTTGTGTCGATCAAGTATATTAAAACATATAGCTTAAATAAATTTGCTTATCGCTTTTTAATTTAGACTTTTATTTAAATAGATTGCAGGATTTGAATGCCTTTGTCTTCCCGGATACGAAGGTCGATTTTGTGAAATCGACATAGACATTTGCGAAAAATATCCTTGTGCTAATGAAGCGTACTGTGAGGAAATAAATAACGACAGACTCTGTCATTGTTTACCCGGTTTTGAAGGTGCAGATTGCAGTATCAATATAGACGACTGTTTATTTGTTACATGCATGAATGGAGGAAGGTAATTTAATTTCTTAAATACTATATTAATAGTTGATTTTTTGAATTATTATTCAATATCAGTAACATTTTTGTATAAGAATAAAATTGAGCTGAGTTAAAAGTCAAACTGGTTTTAATATCCTAAGCAAGAGTGGATTTGTAAAACTCATTTTTTAAATTTATACAATGTAAAGCCAGTATTACACAACATTTGTTTTGCAAAGTCTAGGTTCTTAGCTAAGTATATATTTGTGTATATGTGAGATTCCTAAAATCATAAGGCCCTAATATATTGCTTACAAATCCCCAGCCAATATGGACGAGAATGGGAAAGAATGCCAAGCCGTATTGCCAATGATAAATTATAGAAGTCTGGATTAAGTTCAAATCCAAATTCTCTGTGGCAACAGGCTGAAAATTATAAAATACTATTGATCGGCAACCTTTCAGCAATGTTGTGCTGAACCTAAGTTATAGTGTTATTCCGGATGCCAACATTATTATACCAATTTTGTTATATATAGTATCAAAGTTGGTCCATTTATAATGGACTTCAAAAATTAATAATTAAAATTTAATTTTTTACTAATTTCTATTCAGTGTGCCACTGAAAATTGTCCCGCGTGTCATATGTTGCCGACCCTTGGATTATATCGTAATTAGAGATTGGATTTGGTAGCAATTGAGACTTTTTTCTGCTCAAAGATTGCATTTTTACTGGGCATTACTGTAGAGCCCTTCTGAATAAATCCTACTACTTTTGACCCTCTAGACAAATTTTGTTGGATTTTCTATAGTAAATTTTTAAATTTTTATATTCCTAGAGGTTTACTTACTTTTTACAAAGAACTAAACAAGAATGAACATGGATTTACAATAAAGATTGAATTTTATAGCCACAAAAGGCAAAATAGTAGTAGTAAATAAATTTCAATCTCTGATCGTAATATATTTATCAAGTGAAATAAAATTAATTTTGGAACTTTATCAATGACTTTTTTTATAGAAATAATTAACTGTTGAAATGAAGATTTTTAATAAATGTGATTTGCTAATTTTATTTTATAAATTTAGTTGTTTAGATGGAGTTATGAATTACACTTGTTTGTGCTTGCCTGGCTACGTTGGCAGACATTGTGAAATAAATCACGATGACTGTATTGGTCACCAGTGTGCAATGGGTTCGACATGTATCGATCATGTGAATGGTTATGAATGTTTATGTTTACCTGGATATTCTGGACTCTTTTGTGAACAACGTTAGTATAAATTTATTTAATTTTAATTACAACAATAACTATAATAAATTATACATATCTACTTTAATACATGTTACTTCATCTCACTGATGGCGCACAGACATTCACCAAAAAACTTCACATTAATTTCATTTGTAAAAGCAGGGATCTATTCTATATAATTTTTTTGTTTTATTTAATCAAAAAATAAATTTTGAATAAAAATTTTTCAGTTTTATTAATGAACGTAATAATTTGCAGAACTTCCTTCGGATTTCATGATGTCATTTAATAATCCGTCCATATCTAATTTTGCCATTGCAAACCGAATACCACAGATGTCTTCCACTACGATAAGTATGTGGGTGCAGACGACGGATAAATATCGACAGGGAGCAATGATATCGTACGCTGCCAGAGATCGACTTCGGCATAGTGTAGCCAATGCCCTTACGCTCACGGACTACGGATCTTTAAAAATTTATATCAACGACGAGCCGGTATATACTAATATAAAGTTGAACGATGNTGGCATCTAGCATTATGCAAATCAGTGATCTATCATCGTGAGTCTGGCAAATTTGTAGTACAAATATTTTCTGTATTTTGGTTTAATAAAGCATTAAAATAGGTATGTAATTATTATTTTTTACCTACTTATTTATTTACCTAAGTATTACATATTTTATTATAGAATTTATTATTAGTTCATTTAATTGGGGCAACTGCTTAATTAACCCCATTAGTGAGAGTAAGTGCACGGTTCATCATTATTTTTAAAAAACATATACAAATAACACTCGCTTGAGACCTGTGATATTCACAGGTCTCAAGCAAGTGTTAATTGTGTTCAAGTTCAGCGAATTCACAATTTAACAACTGATGAAGCAGCAATAAAATCAGTCAACTTGCTATCTAAGAATCTGGGTTCAAGTTCAGAATGGAACTGTAAAATTTTTCATGTATAGTTTGATTTAGATACATCAAGCTTTCTTTCTTATTACTTAGAATCCATTGTGGTTTAAGCACACAAAAGAGCTATCTTAATGTAAATAAAACAAAGAATTGTTAAAAAATGAACTTATAAGATCTTTACATGTTTCTATAACATCTAATACAATAAAATTTGATTAAATTAATTAATAATAATTCTAAATTCTTTTTTTTTTTTAGAAAAATGTATGCCAGGCAGTTATTCCGAAACTGGTCTCGAGCCTTGTATTCCTTGCGATCTCGGATATTATCAAGATGAACACGGTCAAACATTTTGTATAATGTGCCCTGAAAATCTAACTACAATAGATATTAAATCTGATTCAGAATCTGCTTGTCTTGGTATGTACAAATTTATATATTATTTTTATCTATATTATATAAAAGAGAATATATGTATGTGATGCAGTATATAATAAATTAACCAAGTTTCTTTATTTGAACATAAATTTATTATTATTTTTTATGGAAATTTTAAGAAAAACTTTTTCAAATTTATGAATTTTCAAATTAACAACTTCTTCATCTCCTCCAGTTTTTAACCAAATAAGCTATTTTTCTTTTTGAATACTCTTCTTAGTTTGCAAAGGCATCTGATGAAGTAGAGAAAATTTGTGATAAAGGAAAACACAATTATCTTTTCTTGTTTTACTTGCTGGAATTCACAGTTCAGTACAGTTAAGGTGTTATTGAACTGATTGATCTATCGGACATCTCTAAAGTTTTAAACCTTTCACCTTTTAAATCCAATGAACTAGATTTACTTAAAGAATATGTGAAGATTACAGAACCTATTGCAGTAACCTTAAGTACACTAGAGAAAAAGAAGAATTTCTTTGTAATGTCACTACATAGTGTAGTAAAAATGAGGTTAAGATTCTTAAGAAAAATAAATATGTTGACCAGTCCTGGAACCATGTTGTAGCACTTAACATAGTAATTTTTTCCTGTAAGAACTAGTTTTATATAATTTGCCACGTGTACCGTCAGTGTGTCGCAGTACTAGTTAGTTTATATTATAATTTTCCTAATTGGCAAAATAATGTATGTTATGTTGATGAATGTTGATGCCACAAGAATTTTCATGCTAGTAAAAATCATACAAATTTTAAGTTATATTTTGATTTGAATGAAGGAAATAATAATAAAAATTAACTTTTTTTTTTACTGAAAATAGAGAAAACTTGTTGAATAAACCTCCTACTAAAGCATTATGCAGTCTGAATTTCCTTTAGATCGACGAAACATTTCAGATGCATTAGTTACAAAGTTCCAAGGATAAATTTGTTGATTAAATTAAATCTATGACCATACAAATAATTTTGGGTCTTTACAAAATATTTTTTTTTAATAATTCAACTAGAGACAGATGGCTGACAACTTAAAAACTGACGAAATGACATTAAAAAATACACACAATACAATTGATGCCGACCTTTTCTTAGAGGATCCGACGCAAAAATCACAGCTTTAAATTAGACCCAAAATTATTTGCATGGTCATAGATTTAATTTAATTTCAGATGAAGTTTGAAACCTCCAGATCATTCAGACAGCTGTTATTCATAAAATTAATCAAAAATATTGTATATTTCTAAATAAATTTTACATGAAAATAAAAAACAACATAATAATTACTATAAAATTAAAAAAGGTGTGGCCACCAATGGATCATGTAGCATTGAGGTAAAAGATCAATCCTGTACCATGTGAGTCATGGACACGCAAGTGCAAGCACACATGTACCAACTTTGCGTTGTGACCCAATATTACAATATTTGATCATAAGTTTCTGAATACTTATGATGTACAGGGGCAAGACAATACTAATTTGAGCTGGAGACCATATATTTTAAATTAAATAAATTAAAAATTGCAGCCCGGCATTGTGACGATGTTATAATAAATAATTAATTGCTTGTTATCTTTCATTTCTGCTTAAAAAGTTTTTTTTAAATTGGTCCCTTGAAAAACTTCTTAACTGATAATACATACAGTTCTACTGTATGTATTATTTCATTTATTCATTTATTTATATGACTGAAGAAACTAGTATAAAATTAGATGATTTGCTTCTAATAATATATAGTTTCATTAATCTCCAAAAAATCACTTTCCATATCACTTTTGTTAACTATTTTCCAAAAATTTTAGTTACGTTGCATTTCTTTCCAATGTTACGTTATGTTACATTATGTACTGTATTTGCTAGCATATAAGACGGACTCCATTTTCAAAGAAAAAATTTGCATGCATATAAGACATTCCTTTCTGAAATTGGTGTGTATTTTTTAGGAAAAAATGTGTTTTATAAATTTATGAGTGCTATAACATGAGATCATTTAATAAATTGAGATATATAATGTTAATAAGATAACTAATTATAAGAAAACTAAAAATACATTTTAATATTTCAGAATATGATCATTGTAACAATAATCCTTGCATGAATGGTGCAGATTGCGTAAATGGAAAATTTAATTATAATTGTTTATGTCCAGAAGGATTTACTGGAAGTTTTTGTGAAGTAAATATCGACGATTGCCAGCATTTACCGTGTGCCGAAGGAAGCACTTGTATCGATTTAGGTAAAATATCTTATATTTTAGATATATTTCCAATTGACAATAGAAAGATGAAACTAACTACATTTATTTTTCTGTACGTACTTATTCAGAGATGTTGTCATTCATTTGTTATTAAAATAATTTAGGTTAAAATACTTGCCAAGAAACTGTCTCATATATAAGATCTAGTCCAAACTGTTTAGTTGACTTCTGAGAATACGCATATAAAGAAACTAGCAAATTTATGCTGGTTGACTATTGATAAAACATTATCTTAAACATTTGTAATTCTTGGGTCTTTGGACCAGCGTCCCAACACACTCATTACGCCTAGTGCCTCGTTCGCAGAGAAGACCGCGACAGAGGCACATCCCAGCTGCAGGGCAGTCCGAGTTGTAGTAATTCTTGTTTAATGAGTTAAAGAAATGCATCTACATGAATTCTTTACTTGATTTTTGTTCCCTTAAAACATTCCGAGATTATTATACCTTGTATTTGTTCATAGCTTGCTTATAGAAATATTTTATTAATTTTATAGGATATTAACTGATAATTATTCTCAGTCAATTTTAGCTGAAATTGTTTCATTATCGTGAATTTAGTGTTTCAGTACTTTTAAATTTGTAACAGACTAATGAAAGGCTTATCCAAAAAGTGCCGTATTTAAGTTTGCATCTGGTGCCAAATGCTCTAGCCACAACTCTGCTTATAACTACTATAAATTACCTGTTTTAATTTGTGAATTATCATATTTTTATCGACCATTATAATGTAATATTATATAGTTCAAACTGTATCTCAATTTGTGTCATTGAGTCAATGAAAAATTAGAATTTGATTTACAAAAGCTTACTTAATAACAGATGTTAAAAATACATCTCTGTTTTTACAATCTAATGTATTTATTTATTTATTTTACTTCTTTTTAAATATTAGATATTTAGAATGAAATCAGTCAAATAATGGGGAGGGTCACTTTTGACAAATCACAATACTTTCCCTCTGTTATATATAACAGAGCCAGGAAAGTAAAAATCTGGTGCAAGAGGGACTTTTTCTCTGCTTATGAATATGTAAATTGATTAAGAGACCCAAAGAAAAGATTGACTTTGCTCATTTTAATTGTGTTCCTGTGATCGTGAAGAATATGTGAAAGCATCAAATTTTTATTTGTATTTAGTCTTCAATTTGTAAGATTTTTTAAAGAAAAATTTTAAATAGCTTTGTAGTAAAAATTTAAATTTAAAATATATTTGTAAGTAAGTCAGAGGAAATGATTTACTTAATATTTAAATAATATTACAGAAAGATTTATATAAGACAAAAATATGACAATTCTATTAAATCTTTATTTCTAGTTGCCGATTTTCAATGTCTTTGCCCTCCAGGATTTAATGGTTCTACTTGTCACGAAGAAATAAACGAGTGTGAATCAAATCCGTGTGAAAATTTTGCTATTTGTGTCGATCAAGTATATTAAAACATATAGCTTAAATAAATTTGCTTATCGCTTTTTAATTTAGACTTTTATTTAAATAGATTGCAGGATTTGAATGCCTTTGTCTTCCCGGATACGAAGGTCGATTTTGTGAAATCGACATAGACATTTGCGAAAAATATCCTTGTGCTAATGAAGCGTACTGTGAGGAAATAAATAACGACAGACTCTGTCATTGTTTACCCGGTTTTGAAGGTGCAGATTGCAGTATCAATATAGACGACTGTTTATTTGTTACATGCATGAATGGAGGAAGGTAATTTAATTTCTTAAATACTATATTAATAGTTGATTTTTTGAATTATTATTCAATATCAGTAACATTTTTGTATAAGAATAAAATTGAGCTGAGTTAAAAGTCAAACTGGTTTTAATATCCTAAGCAAGAGTGGATTTGTAAAACTCATTTTTTAAATTTATACAATGTAAAGCCAGTATTACACAACATTTGTTTTGCAAAGTCTAGGTTCTTAGCTAAGTATATATTTGTGTATATGTGAGATTCCTAAAATCATAAGGCCCTAATATATTGCTTACAAATCCCCAGCCAATATGGACGAGAATGGGAAAGAATGCCAAGCCGTATTGCCAATGATAAATTATAGAAGTCTGGATTAAGTTCAAATCCAAATTCTCTGTGGCAACAGGCTGAAAATTATAAAATACTATTGATCGGCAACCTTTCAGCAATGTTGTGCTGAACCTAAGTTATAGTGTTATTCCGGATGCCAACATTATTATACCAATTTTGTTATATATAGTATCAAAGTTGGTCCATTTATAATGGACTTCAAAAATTAATAATTAAAATTTAATTTTTTACTAATTTCTATTCAGTGTGCCACTGAAAATTGTCCCGCGTGTCATATGTTGCCGACCCTTGGATTATATCGTAATTAGAGATTGGATTTGGTAGCAATTGAGACTTTTTTCTGCTCAAAGATTGCATTTTTACTGGGCATTACTGTAGAGCCCTTCTGAATAAATCCTACTACTTTTGACCCTCTAGACAAATTTTGTTGGATTTTCTATAGTAAATTTTTAAATTTTTATATTCCTAGAGGTTTACTTACTTTTTACAAAGAACTAAACAAGAATGAACATGGATTTACAATAAAGATTGAATTTTATAGCCACAAAAGGCAAAATAGTAGTAGTAAATAAATTTCAATCTCTGATCGTAATATATTTATCAAGTGAAATAAAATTAATTTTGGAACTTTATCAATGACTTTTTTTATAGAAATAATTAACTGTTGAAATGAAGATTTTTAATAAATGTGATTTGCTAATTTTATTTTATAAATTTAGTTGTTTAGATGGAGTTATGAATTACACTTGTTTGTGCTTGCCTGGCTACGTTGGCAGACATTGTGAAATAAATCACGATGACTGTATTGGTCACCAGTGTGCAATGGGTTCGACATGTATCGATCATGTGAATGGTTATGAATGTTTATGTTTACCTGGATATTCTGGACTCTTTTGTGAACAACGTTAGTATAAATTTATTTAATTTTAATTACAACAATAACTATAATAAATTATACATATCTACTTTAATACATGTTACTTCATCTCACTGATGGCGCACAGACATTCACCAAAAAACTTCACATTAATTTCATTTGTAAAAGCAGGGATCTATTCTATATAATTTTTTTGTTTTATTTAATCAAAAAATAAATTTTGAATAAAAATTTTTCAGTTTTATTAATGAACGTAATAATTTGCAGAACTTCCTTCGGATTTCATGATGTCATTTAATAATCCGTCCATATCTAATTTTGCCATTGCAAACCGAATACCACAGATGTCTTCCACTACGATAAGTATGTGGGTGCAGACGACGGATAAATATCGACAGGGAGCAATGATATCGTACGCTGCCAGAGATCGACTTCGGCATAGTGTAGCCAATGCCCTTACGCTCACGGACTACGGATCTTTAAAAATTTATATCAACGACGAGCCGGTATATACTAATATAAAGTTGAACGATGGCAATTGGCATCACGTGATATTTACGTGGTCGTCTAATGACGGTAATAAATTTACTTATTTAAAAGTTTTGGATAAAGCATTTTAAAATATTTTATTACTGCAAAATAGAATTATTTGATTAATTATTTCTAAGTATATGGTGCTTTCTATGATGACATGCTTAAACAAATTAACATGTTATTCTTACTTTCTTTACGAGAACTAATTTTTTAAAAAGTAGAGTAGACCCCATTTTTATAGCTTGTTCACTTATTACGTTGTCTTTATAGAAAATAAGAATAAATTTCTGAAAACTCAGACTGTGTTGCTGAAAATTAAGTTTTAACTATATTCATGTAGGCAAAAAACAAAAATATATACAGTAAAACCTGTCAACTTGGACACTCCTATATCCCAGACACCTCAACATCTTGTACATGTTTGCACATATGTGATACTCCGTATCTCTGACATTTTCAGAAATTTGTGTGTCTAATTCTTAACAGTTGAGTCATCCTAGACAGGTGTCCTGTTAAAAACCAATAGGTACCCAAATACTATAAGGAGAGATTTTCCACATTTCACGTTTAACAATAGCCTCAGGCACCATTTCTTCATTAAGAAAAGAGCTAGCAATTGACTATACACTTGGTTAATCTTTTTTAGATTTGGTAAAAAAATTTGACAGTTTTTATTCGCAATTAGTTGGCGTTCATTGTTCTGAATCTGATCTGTGTTTGAATGTATTTTTGAATCTACATCAATCATTGAGTATAAATTATATAAAAATTTTTCTACAATTTTTCCCTCCTTGTATGAGCACCATAAGAGACCCTTTTTTCAAACCTATGGTGGATGCGGCTAAGTGGTGAGGAATAGGACCAACATATCCCCAAAAAATCCTTGGGTTTTCTCCACCCGCAGGGTATTAGGTCGACGGCTTATCGTCCATCCGACCGTCTGACTTGCCTCCTAGTGGCTGCATGGCTAAAATCATTGAACACCGAGCTAATTAGTTGATAGTTCAATCCTCGCCAATGGGCTGGTATGTGGTGTTTTCCTTGTTTTCTTCACGTATCTAATATATAAATAGGAGCCAGTTTACCATAGAAATCCAAAGCAAGATTAAATGATTGCATTCTTGTTTAAAATGTTACTGATTTTTCTTCAACTGCTGTACCATATTGAGCTGATATGTTATTCACTCAACATGTACAAACATTTGGCTTATGACATCTTAGAATAATATATATATATCTGCAAATCTACATTGTGTCCAATTTTTATCTCAAAAGCATGGAAATTTCTTGTGGAGCCAGAGGTATCCAATGTAAAGTGGTTTTACTGTATATATTTCTTTGACTCTCCAACCTGTATGCACTAAGAAGGTTTTTTTACTGGCCTGTCCAGCCTGCTAGCATTTTAATTACATAATACATACTATTTTATTATCAAACAATCATAATAGAAAAATCTGTATCAGTTGTAAAACAGAGAATCAAAAAAGAATGAGTCTAATATGTTTGTTTTTTTTTTATATTCTATCAAAGATATGGTTGGTTTATTTGAAATATTAAATTTTAATTATATAAATAGCAATTTTTTAACATTATATAATAATAGAGGTAATACAGTTTGTAACAAAAGTACAATTTTATTAAAAGGTTCCTGGAATTTATATAAAAATGGAAATCTCATAGCTTCGGGAGAAAATCTGCAAACTAATCAACAGATACCTGGTGGCGGATCTCTAATTATCGGACAAGAACAAGATTGCGTGGGAGGAGAGTTTAGTCCCACGGAAACATTCATCGGAAATATTACCAGGTATTTATTGTTAAATTTATTGCTCACAATACAACAAAAGAGTATGTTTATATTTTCGTTTGTATTTTTCAGGGTTAATCTTTGGAATAAAGTTCTTTCGTCTGACGACATTAAGAATTTATGTAATTTAAAAGATGTATCTGGGTCGGTTTCGGCCTGGCCCGATTTTCAGAAAGGAGTTAATGGCCAAATCAAAATATATACATCATATCATCCGTGGAATTAATCACGGCTCTATAGAAAATAAACACATGTGTATGTTTCATTGAAATTAGTCATCTGGTGAGTATTTATTTAGCTATTTAATTTGGCATTCTGTATAAAACAAACAACTATATATAATAGATAGTTTTTTATTTTTCATTAGTAGTATCAGTTGGTAATCATTAGTTGAAATGGCAACTGTATGTGCAAAGGAAGTGTAATTTATCCTTCTTTATACCCATAGTAAGGAAATAAATAATACACCTACTGTACATTTTACAATGTTGAATAAATATCATAAAGTTTGTTCCCTTATTTTAAGTTTTCAGAAATCCTCAAAACTTGAAATGAGCCCATCTACTATTTAAGGATGAGATGCATGTACTTTTAATATCTGCTAAAATTATGTTTTTATATGCATATAAAACACACTACATCATACCTTAACTGGCATACTATTTTTATTAGTTCAGATGACAAGGTGTCATGCTGCAAAGTGCCAAAATTGCCACTTGGAGATAAAAACCCTAGTGCGTTTATTTCGACAAATGTCCAAATGAATTGAATACTTTAATTTCTAAGTTTTCTGATTTTCTTGGATTTATATTCAGCTGAATGGCCATGCAATAATATAATAGTTTAGATCATTGTGATTGTTCACAAATGGTATGGGTGAACGATGTCCCACCTATAATCGTATCGTGTACCAGACACATCCGTAACGACAAACTTATTTTCTAGTCTCTCATATACTGTATCTACAACCATCAAAGTGTAAACCTTCAGACTTACTTTTTTCTTCATAAAAAAAACTGAAAATTTAGAAGAAATACTAAAACATAAAAATTCCTTCATGTCTCTTCCTAAACTCCTCAGAAACAAGTTGATATAAAGACATTTCTACTTTGTTTCTTCTAAATTTGTAAATTTTTAACTCTAAGCTATGAAAATTTCTTCTTTCATCCCTCAGACTACAAGGAGAATTTCTACAGCAAAACTGGTCAAAGAATTAATAGTAATAGAGAAATTATATCATTATCCTGACTAAAATTTTTCCAAAATTGAAAATAATAGAATGGTTATAATCTTTTGAGAACACCTACTTGTGATGAAATGCTGTCACTTTCCCTCATAATAAGCAAAAAAACTGTCTAAAAGGGCAGCTATTTTAAAGATTTTATGATCCAAATGCCAAGAGATCTGTATTATGCTTTTATACAGACATGGCTACTAGTAATTTATCCATGGCAATTTACTACCAACTTGAGAAATTATTAGTAGTTTATAACTTATAATCATTTCAATAAATATAAAAATAGACAGAAGAACAGGATAATCTTACTATTAAATCATTTATGCTGGACCACAAGATTTTCTTGATCCTGTTTGTGATGACCAGTCTTCCTTAGGCTTGTCCAAAAGTATATACTTAGATAATGAAAGTACATACACTTCTCTCTGTGATGCTGACAATTTCTTTTATCGATTAGACGATGAATTGCGTACATAACCTTTTCCTTAAAATCTACTTACTTTTCAATATCGGTAGATACCCCACTTTGAAGATAGGCAGAACCCCGTCTCTTTTCACACTGCTAGCGGGTGACTAACGGATGAAAATTTACAAGCATGCTGACTGCTACACGTCTTGCCATTAGCCACTGAATGCCTTGTCGGAGGAGTGAGTGCTACTTCGGATTGTAGCACAGAGTCTTTGACAATGGATCTTGGTTCTCTTTGAAAATAGACAACTATTGGCAAGCATTTTTATTGCCAAGTGACGTGCCGGTCTGGGATCCACTTCGTACATCGGCTGCTCCCACTAGTGGTATTATACATTTGGAAAATCCTACATGCCCGTTTGCAGCCCTACTATAAAAGATATTTGGTCATTTATGCCTAGTATTTCCCAGAATGTCTCCTTTGGATGACCATGCTTCCTTGGCTTGCTAGCTTCATCCATCTACAATTCGATGGATCCAGTATGACAGTTGTAACATGTGAGAAATTTGTCACAAAATAGGGTCAGGCATCATATGCTATCACCACATATATTCAGGCAAGAGAAGGTCCTACAAAGTTTCTTTAAATTGTACTTAAACACAGAGAAAATACCTGAACTAGCATATATTAACTCAAATTAGCACTTTTACAAATGTTTTTGTCTGTTTATAATTTGAATTAAAACATCTGAACCAACATATATTGTCTGTGTTTAAGTAATATATTCCAGTTTTGGAGATTAGTTAACTTTAAATCATACCGTCATTCCACCGAAACCATCCCTTTGCTACAATACTGCAATCACTCACTAGCCTTGTTATTAACATTTGCATTAATAAAGTCTTGCCCGATTCTGACACCTTCTACACGCATGACATTTTTGTTGACACGCATGCAATTTTATTCTGTCCAAGATATGCCGTCAATTCAAGAACAGCAGATCTCTTTATGCCATTCCTTTAAAAGTATAATTGTAAAACATGAAATGAATTACCAATTATATAAAATATTTATTGAAATCTAACAAATCAGACAATTGCATATAATTTCAAAACAAAAGCGAGAGCTTGAAACTTCACGCGTTCGCAGAATTTATTTTGACGTGGTATGAGATTTATATCAAATCAATTTCACCTTTAATTAAAATCCTCTTTTCTCAAAAAACAGTTTATTTACAAGGTGCATATTAAAAACTTTTAAAATAGATTTTCTTTTGATGTTTACAGAATATTTATAAACTGATACGATAAAAAATTGTTTTAATAATAAAACAGTACAATTTCTTTTTATCCTAAATATTTTATAGTACATAATAGAATATTTTATGTAATAAAAACTTTTCAACAATTTGTTAGATATAAAATCAGTAAATAACATTCCTTCTATCGTTACGACATTCGGAAGTAATTAATGAACCGAACAAAAGAATATTGTATTTTTACAAAACATGTAAATTAAAGATAAGTACGTGGTTTAATGTACAAAATGAAAAACCTTTGGTTTAATTATGAGAAGATCAATAAATTTGAAGCCACGATTGCAAACTAAATGGAGAGCGGCCGATTTTTAAATTTGGTATTCTGCACATTGTTGCTTATGCAAACAATGCACTCTCATTTAGACCCACAAACAAATACCCTGCCGGGAAAAGAACGTGTCGTACAAAATGCATTAGTTATGGGGACTGCCGGTCCATAAATTTGATGTCCTCGAAGAAAAATCTACAAAATATATACATTACTCGGTGCAGTTTATGTACATTTAGGTTGAAGGTTACGTGGTTTAGACTCGTCGAACGTCGTCATTAATCTGTACATTCTTACTCGTCTCACAATTTCTAATTATAAAATGTTATTGCATATAAACATAGCCCTCGAGGGTGTCGGAGAACGAGATTTTGTACCCTATGATTGTTTTATGTTGTCCAAAGACATGTGTTATCAATAAATTAATTTATTGTTAACAAATGATATGTCGTACATACAAATCGTATCTGCTTATGAATGCAGTATCTTTTGGTAATTTTAGAAATTAATAAAAAAATATATCACAGAACGAGTAAATACGACTTACCCTATTTCTAAAATTCAATCACAATTCAAGGAAAGTCGTGTACGAATCTGTAGTAGTCTACGATCTCTCGGCAATCGGCACGTATCCGAATTTGAACTTCGGGGAATGTACAGAAAAACTTCTTGAGGAACGTCGAAGGCACTATTCGGGTCGACAAAGATTGTCGAAAGGCCGCACTCGACGAGGAATTACGGAATCTCAACCGAGAAGAGTCGGACGTTTTCGCCAGTTAGATGTTTTTATGAAATTAAAATCAAATATGGATCGGAAGTCTTTGTTTAGAAACAACCATCGCTCCAACTTTCTTCCAATTGAGACTTCTTGGGTTGATAGAAAGGCACTGGTAATCTGATCAAAAATAAAATAAAAATGAAATTTGTTATATGTCTCATATGTTTGTTTATGCCATTAAAAGAACATATGAATATAAATTGTCATTCATACAAGGCTTAAGTTCTAAGGCAGGCAAATCATTTACTTGATTTCTCACACACAGTTTGACTCAAAACATTTTGGATTATCTTTGATCTAAAATTAAGGAAATTTACTTTAAAAACATACACCAACAGCTTGTTTCTTAAAAACTTGAAAAATGTAATAATAGAAATGTACAAAACATTTTCTGGATGATTATACAATTGCCTTTGGCATACAAAAGCATGATCAACGGAATGGAATGATTTAGAACATAATTATGATATTTTGATTATATATGATGTCTATCCATTACATCAAAACATATTTTTGCATGCCAAAGATTGTCCTTTAGTACCATAATTAATTTTTGTCAATTCAGTGAAACAATTGGTTTGTTTGATGTAACACAATGATGCATTTTTCTCAGCCATAAACTAGTTAATTTATCACTTTTATTTGGTTTAAATAAAACTGGTATTGAGTGTTGAACACAAGATTATTATTAAGTTATCAACTGAATAAAGATGAAAAAAAGCCAAGTGTTTAATTAATAACACAATCTTGTGTTCAACACTCAATAAATAGTAAAACACAGTTTCAGAAAACAAATAAACTATGAATTATTGGTTACACACAAAAAAACTGGTATTGTTAACAACTTGACTGTTGTGATGAATGAGCAGTCATGGTCTCGGTCTATCGCTCTAGAAGATTCTGGAACAAATTCAAATGAGTCAAAAAAAACCTCGGAAATTTTTCAGGGGTGGTTGGCCAGACATCTCGGGCCTGGCCAAACCCAGAATGGATTTGAAGGACCCTCTCTATTCTTTCCCTCCCTCTGGTCACTAAATGTTCTTAGCATTGGTCATTTTATTTTTAAATTTTAATTGTATTAATATTATTTGACATTTAAAATGAGGATAAGAAAAGTTATATTCAAATATCTGCCAGCATAAAGCAAAATGCAACAAATCAAATTCTTGGTGGTGCCAAAAATATACTCTCAAAACTAAATAAAATTCCTGAAGAAGAATGACTATAAAATTTAATGGTCACTATATTTAAAACAAATAATGCAGAGTCATCACAATTTATCAGACACCATTTGAAAATGGATGACCTCCAATTCTTAATATTACATGCTGAGCATGAATTTTTCATTGTAAAAATGATAATCGGCAGAGAAACAGTCAAATGGCACATACGAATTTTGCGTCACTCACTTCGGTCTGGGCGCAGGCAACTTGCTGGGTCTCGGCAGTCCACTCCTGTTCTGGCCACGACCCGGAGTAATGGCACCGCCTCTGTGGTGACCCGGAGGATTCTGGACGGACAAAGAATTGGCAGAGTGGCAGGATTCCTGCAGCAGAGGCTTTCTGAAACTGGGGCTGGGTGCAGATTCCCTCCTAACCTATTAAATTAGAAAACAAAGACGTTTTTGTAAAAACCTTCCTATCAATCACAAGACAACTACATTTAAACTTGTATCCTACTTGTATACTCTATAAATTACATGCTAAAGCTTTAGATAAAGCTATAAATTAATAAATAAATTTTTTATCAATTTATTATAATATTAATTTTTCTTAACAAATTTATGTATTTATAAACAACTTTAAAATCCAATTCTCTCATTTAATGAAGATGAGATTTAAGAAAATTCATATCAAAACTTTTTTGTACTATCTCAATATATTTAACAATAATTGACTGTCATTTAATTGCCTTCCAAATCTTCAAATTGTTTTCTTTTAAGGAAATTTTAAATTTTGGAGAGAAAATTGTCACATCACACTAGACAAATAAGATGTGCATTTCAATATCGTATTCTGATTTTCGTTTCTCTCACCATAATGAAAGAACGCATTTTTCTGCAGAGGGTTAAAACATTGATTCACAGTTCAATCCAAAACAATCGTGTGCAAAGAAATAAATTACAGTAAGATACGATTGTCAACATGTGCGGTAAGGCATTGGTAAGTGACAATTCTTAGCTTCATCTCGTATCTTTCCAGAAAATAAAATGGTAAAGTAGTTCCTTATCGACTTCTAGTTTCGTTCAATTCAAGTAAAAAAAATTAAAAAATTTGATATTATAGTCTCTCGTATTGTTACATAAATTTCAAAACCAGGTCATTTTATTGCATTCCAGTAAGCTTTACTACAATTTTACATTTCTGTCGTCACGACCCACAGAAAAAGCCAAATTTCAAAGGAACTACTTTTCTTGGAAAGATTACACTAGAGTTATTACTAAATGACTATGCAATTGACTGCCATATACCGTAAATCATCCCATGCAATACAATAAGTTCTAGAAAATTATTTTGATAAACAGTTTCCTTTTTTATTAAAGATTTCTACAAGTTGGTCCTTTACTGAAAAGATAAGCAGCACTTGTTTTACTTGCATAGTGCTGTATAATCTATATATATAAAAATGAATGTATGTCTGTCTGTGTGTCTGTCTGTATGTCCTTCATGCATTACCGCACCGTTTATCCGATTGCCATGAAGCTTTGGGAAGTTTTTTAATACACTCCCGCAAAGGTTTCTGGCATTTATCCTATGATAGATGGTGCGCGTTTACACAAGCATTTGAGCAGTGTATGTTTGATTGATTTCAAATTGTGAAGAGCATTTCCCTCCTTCAAAAAATATCTCTATGTATACATTTGTGAACTGTTATTTACGATATTTGTAATAATTTTTGTTTAATCACTTTATTTCAATTTTTTTNAATATCTGCTTTAATAGCCAAGAATGGGAAACCTTTCACAAATGGCGATATGATAAGAAAGTGTCTTATCATCGCAAGTGAGATGTGTCCTGAGAAGTCAGTGTTTTCAAACAGTCTTAACCACATGACGATACAACAAAGAATCTCGCAAATTGCATCAGACATCGCATTAATCACTTGGAGGTCTGGCCCCCAGTCAGTAAACTTAATCCTAATTTGGCCCTTCTTCAGAAAAGGTTGTGCATCCCTGATAAAATCAATACATTGTATAGAAAGTACTAATGTTGCAATAACACATTACCACATGGCCGTCTTGCCAACTAACAAAAAAAAGCAAAATGTATAGATGAAAATCTTATATAAATACAACATGTGTACAATATATCTGTACATAAAGACATATTGACACAGTTACATTGGGTTTAGTTTATAAGCTATTTGAAAGTATCAATTACACTGGGTTAGGTCTATATGTAATTCTGAAAGAAACAATTTAAAATCCTTAAACAAATAATAATCTAATTTATTAGATTTTCTAAAGTAAATTATTGTTATGCATTTTAATTCATCATTCTTCGAAGTCTATTTTTTGAAATACGAGAAATGGCTAAAATTCCTAAATGAGCCACCTCGTACCATAGAAGACGTATATCTTCTACCTCCGCACACAATTATGCAGAGCGAGTTTCATAGTTGGAGAGTAAACTTGCAAGTGAGTAGCAACAAAAGTAGCCTGGTCTTCAAACCTACTACTATAAATTTGTTGGCAAGTGGCTACTAGACTCAGCCAGTGTGAATGAGCCCCAAGAAGATGTACATTATGCATATTAGATAATAAAGGAAACGTATCCAGTTGGCGCTTACCCTAATGTGCCATGCCAAAAATTTGCTTTCACCTTTAAACCGAGTACTTAGGTGATTCATAAGTGCATAAGTTTAAACACAAATTAGTGGTGAAGATTGAATGCACACTGTGAAGAAAGCAATTTGCATACATATAAATTATTGAAAATAGGTAATGTTTTGCAATGAGTCTCATGATTGTATTGGTATATTTTCAAAAAAATAGTACTTATTACTAGAACTGCTGAAATTGGTCTGCAGATCCAGTTTGAGAAATGCCAAAATAAAAATAAAAAAAATCAATCGTTATCGTTAACGATGTGAAAAATTCATGATTCAACTTATCCTACACAAAAACAAATTAATTAAACAAAAATAAAAACAATTAAAAGTCATGTTAATTTATAATCTAACCTGACTTGGAAATCGAGAATTTTGCTGCTGGTTGACGTGCTGATTCGATTTTACACTATTTGAGGAACTATTTATAGACTTCGTCGACGATGATCGCCTACTTGCATTACTCTTGGCTAAATTTGGCAGACTTCGTCTGAGCGAAGAGGATGCTTTTTGTAGGAATGAAAAAACACAGTAAAATTAAATAAAATGAAAAATGCTACCAATTTTTCATTAATAAAATTAAGAAATCATCAATAATCACCAATCTCAAATCTTAATGACCACAAATTAACTTTTATAAATAATTATTAATGATTTTAATTGAAAGTTAAGTACAAAGTGATTAAACAAAAAGTTTACTTGTGAGAAGTAGACTATGCAATGACAGAGTCAGCAATTCATTACATGCTCCCAATTTATTTGTTTACAGTTTAATGTTACCCTATTGATTGCAGTAAATAAATGCTCTAGATTTAAGCATTTCTTGTAATGCACAGCGAGGGTAACGAACAACATCAGCTCATGGCTTCAATGGGTAAACTTTTTCCCTCACAAGTAAACTTTTCATTTGATCATCTCAAATAAAATAACTGGACAAAATTTACATATGCAGTCTACAATTACAATCAATTTAAGATCGGGTAAGTTACTTACCTGCTGTATTATTTAGCGATGAATTAGAACCCAAAGGACTGGAATGCGTAGAATTAAAAGTTTTGAGAGTATTGGCCGGAGTACTCGTTATCGGTCTACGTATATGTTTCTTAACTAAATAAGGAAAATAATAAATTTAATTTACATTTCGTTTACTAACTTCATAATTATATTAGATAATTCACACTGTGTCAAAGCAGGCAGGAAGTGCAATTAATTGTTTGAAAATTATTTTAATATCAGGCAATATAAAAGAATGGCTTATTTATATTACAAATATATAAAGTTATCTTTTATAGTCAAAGCTTCCAGATCTCTAATTCCAGTTAAACTTTTTAAAATAATTCTAAAATTCCAATCTCATGTTCAAATTGTTTGGCAAGCATATATACACACAGACAAACTAGCCAACAATAACATTATGTTTACTTTAAATTAATTTGAAAATTCTTTAAAACATTTTTATTTTTGTCAGTATTTTGTGATAAGGTCTATCTAAATCATCAAAGTAATATGAACAATTCAAAATGATTAATTTCAGATAATTTCAATAATTAAATATAAAACAAAAAGTGGTATTTACCATTTTCTATATTATTTGCATAAGAATCTTCAGTATCCGACGACGAACTTCTTGGTGCACGAATACCATTAGTCGGAAACTTTTTACTTCTCGGTAAACTACAGGCTGTACCAAAAGGAAAAACAAAAAAAGTTTAATACTGTGTTGACTACTTACTGGCAACTAAACCTATTAAGGAAGCTTTACTCAATTAATAATTAACACTTTGTTATAATATAAACCCATCAATATTGTCATTATTTTTTGTAGAAATTGGAAATTTCTGCAAACATTTTTTATCAATAATTTATAGCACAAAAAATTCTAAAACTGCATTTAAAATAAAGACAGGAGTAAATGTGTGAAAATCAGTATTCTAAAGCTGTTGCAAAAAACAAACCTCTGTGTAGTTATAAATCATTGAATAAAGCAGAAAGTACCAGATGAGGGGTGAAAAAGGACTAGTTTTTGTAATGGGCAGAGGTGGTTTGGTCATTCTTTTGCCTTGGGATATTGTGGCCATAAAAAATTTTTTTCTCAAACTTTAATTAGACATTTTATGATTTTACTTTCTTCTTAAATTAAGATATATTGGCCAGATGGCTGAGAGATTGAGGTGTTGGCTGATCACTCTGGGAGTCATAGAAATGAATCTGGATGGATAAAAAAATCCCAGGAATTTTTCAAGAGTGGTTTGTTTCGGATATGTTGAACCCATCTCTCACCACTCCACTGCGGCATTGTGGGTCTGCCAAACCCATGACCACGACAGGATGGATAAGAAGATCCTTGGTGCCTACAGAACAGATTATAAAAAAAAATAAGATGTTTTCATTTATAATTATAAGAATAGTAGGAATAATTCTTGTGATTCTTTTCATTGTGTAAGCATTAAGAGAATCTTTATCTGCCCATACTAGATTTATGTTCATAATACAATAGTCAGGTGGCAGTAAATACACAAATTCTAACTTATCCAAATTGGACCACTCATAAAAATCTTCAAGAATACAACCAAAATTCAGTCCTTTAGAGTAACAGACCAACACCTTTACTACTAACTCATCTAACTCACTGTCAGTTTTTAATAATTTACTTTAATCCTTTCTGATTAAATTTTTAACATGAAAGTAAGTCTTTGGAATGTTTTGATACATAAAATCAAAGCAAGAGACTATTGTTAACTTTGTCTACATGCAAAATACAAAATTATTTTATTGAAGATTTGACAGCCAATTAAAAGATTTGCATTATATATGACGAAAAGGAAAATACATATTTATTTTCTTTTAAAAATGTTTATAATTTAAAATATGTTCAATGAGTTAATAATTATAGAGAATGGTTTGTAAATCTAAGATTAATTTTTGTAATTTAAAGTCAATTATAGAGATTCATTGCAAACTTTGAATTGTAGCTGCCAAGTAATAAAAGACAAAAATAAACAAGTGTAATCAGAATAACAAATGTAAGAGGTTAGATAAATATCCTTTACTTTAATCTTTGGACTTATAAACAATCAATAAGTAAAAGACTAAACTGTTTGCCGATTATTACTACTCCTCATGATGACATATTTTGATACATATTTGTATGTTAAAATAAATAAAATTCAAATTATTGAAAAGTAGAAAAAAAAAAGGATTTTCATTTTCTATAATTGTTTGCCAGGAAAAAAGGCAAAAACTTTTATCTAAAATATTCTAAAATTAGTGAATAATCAATTACAAATATTCAAATATGATAAAATACTGTTCATGAGTGTTTTGTTTATGTTAACTTAATATCTTAATGATAGAAACTTTAATGTATCCATTGGTAACAAATTAAATACTGTATTAATTAAATTAATTAATCCTGTAATTCTTTCAAATAGAATCAGTCAATATACCATTTTAATTTAATAATTTAAAGGAAAGCAGGTTTTTATATAAAAATTGACCCAACTCTTTTGAGGAAATGCAATTTACTTTATTAATATTTTTATATAAAATTTTACTATTAACCCAAAACGACTTCCAACAACTTAACACTTCGTTGAGTAATAATAATCCACGAAAACCTTTCTGTACAAGTGTTATGTTCTTAACTACTCCACAAACACTTTCGATCTCCACCGAGGTCTGCTTCAGGTGATGACTGACCGTGTTTCTTCCTGACCATCATAATGACGTCGCCAGAGATGTAAATAATCGTGCGCGTCGGGTTTCACCCCTCCGACTGTCCCTGTTCGAATTCCTCGAACAAATACCTCCACGCCTGCGCGATCGTTTCACCGATTATTTACATCTCTGGCAACATCGTTACAACGATTAGGAAGAAACACGGTCAGTCACCATCTGAAGCAGACGTCGGTGGAGGTCGAAAGCATTTGTGGAGTAGTTAAGAACATAACACTTGTACAGAAAGGTTTTCGTGGATTATTATTTTACTATTAATTTTTAAAACAGTTCTCTTATTTGCTTTAAAACATCAATTTTTAAAAATTTATTTCAATAATTTTTTTGTTTTTTAATAGTTTTAGTCAGTGTCAAAATTGTATAAAGCAATTGCATATTCATTCTTATCAAATGTCACTGCTTGGAAAATGATATAGTAATGAATTTCACTTATAAATAGAAATATAATAATAATATCAATGTATAACATTATATCAAAAGTATTAGAAACAGGTCAAAGTTTGCAAAATATTAAATCAAAAATAGATAAAGAAAGGTAAAACTTGTTAACATCTGTTTTATATCATTCGCAATCACATGTACTTAAGTAACAGCAGCAGACATAATCAATCATTTAAATAGCTACTTTGTTTGTTTTACTTTACATCATAGTGCGTCAATGACTTTCGGGCACTCCAAATAACAATTCCCATAATAATTTGATATTCACAGACAGAAAACCTTCCAAAAGTGTGTTGGGATTCAAAGATTTAGACTATCTCTAGAAACAGCTATTTAATGTATTCTGCTACAAGACTTATTACTAAATTGACAGAATAATATCATACAAATAATGGTTTTCAACATATTTTATAAAAAATAAGTCTAAATAAAAATATCTATTATCTTCATTTTTAAATTATAATAGCAATGCCCATTAATATTAATGATTTTAAGGATAGAAACAGGATCTTTCAGTAGGATAATGCAGAACTTGTGGCAATACATACTAATCAGAAACTGAGAGCTTAAATGGGAAACTCATATAAATTTTCCACATTCGTTAGACATTGCACTATCAAAATGTCACGTTTTCTTCTCTACAAAATTATTTTAACAATAAGAAGATGAACACATTTGGATGATGTCAAAACATGTATCAAAGAATCTAAACAAAACTATTTTTTACAAATCCAAAACTAAGTATTGTATAAACAAGCTTATAAAAAGTTACCATAAGAAAAGTTATGTTATAATAGATTAAATAAGTTTTCAAAACAACTTTTTTTCTAGTTTATTTCAAAGCTAAAATTACTTTTCTATGTAACCAGTACACTGTATAAGATGGCATAATTGAGGCATAAACAACATCGAAATAATAGACAATTTATTCTTTTATGTCTCAATGCAAAATATATTATAATATTGATAACAAATTAATTCATCTACACATTTCAGAGATATTTTTAAAAACTTTTATTGGATGTATAGGATTAATATAATCAAAAGAGAAAAACTTATGAAATTAATAAACTTTAAGCTGAAGAATGTAAAGTTTTGAAGTAACATATATAACTGAATAAAGAAAAATTTGTAATTTGATTACAAATAATTTAAAGCAAAACATTTATTATTAATTAATAAATTTACCAAAACTGATAATCACACAAGTGAGGACCCCCATGATGTGATTCACAGCCCTGATATCAAATGTATATGTCTACAAATTGAACCTCTCTAAGAGAGAAATGACCTGTCAGGATTTCATGAGTCGAATGTAGTCACATGTGGATGTGTCTCAACGTACTGAGACAGACATACTAGGTGGAATAAACCTGTTTGAGTATGTGTTCTTATAAAATCTCGTGTGATGTCTTCCAAGATGTACAGACTCAAACTAAGGAATTTCAGTCCTTGTTGAAAGGAAATTATCCTTCCTTCCAGAATTTGTTCATAGGGCCAGACAGCAATGAAGACTATGAGGAGACAGAAGCTATATCTCTCATTGAATAAGTCTGGGATGCCTTAGCTCACTGGATCTTCAAGTGGACAGAGTCTTGTATTTCAGTCCAGACGCAAGACAAATGATGCAAAGAAAGTCCAAGAAATCTTAACTCCTGATTGCCTAGGGCTTGGCAAGATGGACAGAGTGGAAAGACTAGTTGCTGGTTGGAGAGACACTTGTTGGAGATGGAATTTTGCAAAGACATGACCAAAAAAAGATTAAAGGGAATTTGCAGAAAAAGGAACCATGAGAAAAGGAATGAGGAACCTTGCATCCTTGGGACATAGGTTTTTAATATCTCAGTCCTTCAACTATGCATCTTCTGACTGGTCTTGGTTCCTCATCCACATTTCTTGCCCATTTCCAGGGGAAATTTGAGATCAACTCAGACCATGAACAAGGTTGACACCGAATTCAGACCCTAATTAGTGATGATTGATCTTAGGACTTACACTGTTTACATCAGTTCCATTGTCTTAAGTGTTGAATAAAATATTTTATATCTCTTGATTTTTTTTCCTAATTCAAAAATTTTTGGGGTGAATTTAGGTGATGGTTCAGACTCTATCTGGGGTCTCATATATATACACATATATTTATAAGTAATTTGAATTTATATATTGATCCAAATGTATGACACAGACTAATTATGTATTTAGTCAGGCTTTTAGATGATATATATGCTTGGTGATTTCTTTAATTAATCCAAATTACCATTTAATTGCTTTTAACAAAAGACATATTATCAGATCACACTGATCTAAAACTTAAATTATAATACATTCATTAAATTACATTATTTATGTATAATTATATTGATAAATTATTATATATCCATTATTATACTAATATAAAAATCCTCTCTGATTTCATCATACATTTCTATTAATTAATAAACTTGACAGTAGATTTGTATATAATGATTTGTATATAGTAAAATAAATTATTATTATTATTATTATTAAAAAACAAAAAGTAGGTGTACTTACTTCCTCTTATTGGTATCACTGGAGTAGTTTGCCTTAAACCTTAAAAATTTTAAATTAAATAAAATTTTAATTACAGCATATATACTTTACAAATTTAGATATTAATAAAAATATCCTAAATAAAAATGTTAATGATAAAAAAATTCAGTTGTGGGTAAAATTAATTTAGTTGTACGACAAAAATTTTGCTGTTTTATTATATATACACTTGCATCTGAAAAATTTTACTAAAAATTACAAAAGAGATGGTTGTGAATGATAGTTAAATCACTTACAACCATCAAATGGAACTTTACAAGTTCACTCATAAATGAAATGATTCATGCAGTTTGTAATTTTAATAAGTTGTAACAATAGAAGGAAACTTACTTTCTTCTTGCATTCGTGCTTTTTCATGGACATCAATAAAGTCACTAAGCTGATATAATTCTGGTCTGATGTAGCCATATTCATAATTCGAATCATCATCGATATCACCATTTTTTGCAATATTTATTGCCGGTTCTATAAATGATAATGGTTTAGAGTTTTCGCTTTCTTCTTCTTCCTCTCTACTTTTCTTTTTCTTTGAACGTGTGAATGTACGTGTATCTATAATCCTTGTTTGATCTAAATAATCAAAGACATAAAATTATATTTAAAGAGTAATAATTGGATTTTTTAAGTTGTAAAAATTATTGCTTTTTAAAATGAATTATATTATTCAAATTCTGCTGCAGAAAAATAAAGAAAATCTATTCATATATTGTATACAAAGTTATGAATAAGGAATTTTATTTATTTGAATTTTTGTAAATTACAATGCTAAAAGATAACTGTATTTAACTTTAATTAAAATTTGCAACTATATTTTTACAAATAATCAGATTTATTCGAGCTTTTTGGAAATTATAGAACAACTTTCTTGCATTTAACTGAAAGTAAGTTATTCTGTAATTTTCAAATAGACAAATATAATTAAAATTCAGTTATAAAACATAAGACTAGTGAAACCTCACATCTTTTTCTTTTAATATCTGTATTAAATCAGAGACCAAGATTTTTTAAAAAAACACAGTTATTTTATTCTTTTCCCCCAACAATGAAAAACAAGTTTCATGACTAATGTGTCGGAAGCCTGAGGAGGGATTAAGAAAAATTTAATCCAAAATGCATTGCTGTTTATAAAAGGAAAATACTAAAATAGCTATGATTTTTAAAATATTTTTGTCTCTGATTTAATACAGATATTGGAAGAAAAAGATGTGAGGTTTCACTAGTCTTATGTTTTATAACTGAATTTTAATTAAATTTTATATCCATTCCATTAAAATTCTTTTTTAATTGATTTTTATTAATTTTTTTAAGAAAGGCTTTTTTTAAATAAACAATATAAACAAATATATTTGCAGATTTTATTTAAAATCAAGTACAATTACAGTTTAATGTTGAATTTTTGTAAATTATTATTTACATAATGTTCTAGTAGCATTGCATTAATTGAAGGAGTTATAAAATTTAATAAATATATCTTAAAATCCAATAATTAATATACAGTCAAACCTCGAATAGGTTCACAAACAGAATTTCAAACTCATAATTGCATCACTTGCCAAACAACCTACTCAGCAAGAGTTGGACACAGATTAGAGAGAGAGATAGATGGTGAATTCACTCTACTTCCTATATTAAAGAAAGTCGACGAACCAACCATAAATGACAAGACTACCAATTCAAAAGTTAGTGGTGCCAAGATTGCCTCGCATCATTAGACATCACAACACAAATCATCAACGACATTGCTATTTAAATTAGATTTTATTGTGCATGTCGGAAAGATACTAATTCCATTTTTCAGTATGTGCCACAGCTAAATTTAAATCAGAATTAATTAATAAATATCACATTAATATAAATGGTATCCAAGAATTTGTCTTTAATGGTGTTTAAGTCATATTAAATAACAAATTTATTATTAAATATAATTTTATTATTTCTCATTAATACACAATTGGCACTCGGCACTATATTTAACAGTATTAATTAAATGTAAGAACTTTTAACAAAACATCTTTTAGAAAAGTAATGAATACAGCTAAAAAGGTAAAAAAACAAGGCTTTATTTTGGAGGTCAAGAATGGATTAATCCATTTTGTATTGTTTCTTATGAAAAAACTTTTAGGAATTAATTATGTTCAAAAACCAAGGTTTGCTGTATTATAAATCAATTTAAATTAATGTAAAATTTTACTTATTCATTAGAAAATGTAAAAAAAAATCATTAAAAATTTACTCTTATGCTTTCTATAGGGATCAATTTTATAAAAAAAAAGCTGCATTATTGAAAATTAATTAAAACAAAATGCATAAATAACATAGCTAATACTTTTACCTGCAAGAGCTGAATTTTCTGAAAATGGTTCTTCAATTTCAGCTTCTTCTGCTTCTTGTTCTTTATTTGGAGAAGATACTAAATTATAATAAAAAAATTAACTTATTAATGATTAACAAACTAATTAACATTTAATTATAATTCATATTTTTCTAATCAGTATGTGCGTGTACAATTAACAGAAAATAATAAACTCATTCAATGTCTATTTCACAAAACTTTTTTATAATAAGAATTATTTACTACTAATTATTTGTAAGGGCTTTAATATCAAGTTAATGGCTAGGTTTTGCTAAACAGCAGTTCCTTTCAGGTCATCAACATTAATTATGAGAGTCCTAGACAGCACTCCTGTCAGAGTTTAAAATGGAATTGTTGGATGTGGGTGTAACATCCCACCTCTGTTGTCTGTAGCCAGTCCCAGGTCCAGATTGAGAGAGACAGGTTAATGACAAGAAGGTTGTCCGACCACACAACATAGCCAAATTGGGAAACTAATAAAGCTGGAGGAAGAAGTGAAATCTGTAAGGAGTTACTTTAAAACAAGTCCATACAGTATAAGATATATAAAATAAGGTTGTGTAAACCTTAATTGTGAAGTAACTCCAGATTAAAATATTGTTTTTGATTCCAAGGATTCTTCAAAGACGCTTATCATATGTAATAAAATCTGTTTATTGTAATCACTTTAGAACTAACTTGTCTACATTCATCACATTAAGAGGGGAAATGAAAAAGGCTACAAGTAGAAAAAATTCTGATTTTATTGACTCTGATATTAATGGGACATGCTAAAACAAGCATAAAGTATGTAACTTGAAGCATGTTATTTATTAATTATAATAATTTATTTAATTGTAATTTATCCAATATAGTTTGCCTGCTGGTTTGGACATTACTATCTTTAACTTTTACTATGAGTAAATGATGATTAAAACAATATTTAGCATTTAAAACACTGATTAAGACCGATGATAACTGCTATACTATCATCAAATAGCACACAAAACGACAGCTCCTTGCCTATTTAACTGAAGACGATAAAAATAACCAAATTGTGATTACAATAAACAGTTTTATAGGCATTTTTTAACTTGTATATTTTGGGACTTGCTAATTCTAATAAATGACAATGGTGTCTGTAATTACAATAAGTGAATTTCATTTAATTAATTAAAATAAAACAAACTTCTATACTTTATAAACTGAACAAACCTTAATTTTAGGCCATAAAATGAATAATTTTTAAAATATTTTGAGAATTATCCAATTGTTATTAAATATAAATTTATTATAAATTTTCATACGTATTGAAAGTTCTTCCAATTTGTTAACAAGAGCTGATTTTGCAAGTTGTAATTCTTTATTTTCTGGATCTTCTAAATCTTTTCTTAACCACTTGTATGGATTTAATGATACATCTTCTGTAGTTAAACCTTTAGGAGGCATATATAACCTGTCATAAGACATTAAAAAATCATTTTATAATTGAATATCTTACAGAAAAATTATAATTTATACATTAAATNAGAGTAATAATTGGATTTTTTAAGTTGTAAAAATTATTGCTTTTTAAAATGAATTATATTATTCAAATTCTGCTGCAGAAAAATAAAGAAAATCTATTCATATATTGTATACAAAGTTATGAATAAGGAATTTTATTTATTTGAATTTTTGTAAATTACAATGCTAAAAGATAACTGTATTTAACTTTAATTAAAATTTGCAACTATATTTTTACAAATAATCAGATTTATTCGAGCTTTTTGGAAATTATAGAACAACTTTCTTGCATTTAACTGAAAGTAAGTTATTCTGTAATTTTCAAATAGACAAATATAATTAAAATTCAGTTATAAAACATAAGACTAGTGAAACCTCACATCTTTTTCTTTTAATATCTGTATTAAATCAGAGACCAAGATTTTTTAAAAAAACACAGTTATTTTATTCTTTTCCCCCAACAATGAAAAACAAGTTTCATGACTAATGTGTCGGAAGCCTGAGGAGGGATTAAGAAAAATTTAATCCAAAATGCATTGCTGTTTATAAAAGGAAAATACTAAAATAGCTATGATTTTTAAAATATTTTTGTCTCTGATTTAATACAGATATTGGAAGAAAAAGATGTGAGGTTTCACTAGTCTTATGTTTTATAACTGAATTTTAATTAAATTTTATATCCATTCCATTAAAATTCTTTTTTAATTGATTTTTATTAATTTTTTTAAGAAAGGCTTTTTTTAAATAAACAATATAAACAAATATATTTGCAGATTTTATTTAAAATCAAGTACAATTACAGTTTAATGTTGAATTTTTGTAAATTATTATTTACATAATGTTCTAGTAGCATTGCATTAATTGAAGGAGTTATAAAATTTAATAAATATATCTTAAAATCCAATAATTAATATACAGTCAAACCTCGAATAGGTTCACAAACAGAATTTCAAACTCATAATTGCATCACTTGCCAAACAACCTACTCAGCAAGAGTTGGACACAGATTAGAGAGAGAGATAGATGGTGAATTCACTCTACTTCCTATATTAAAGAAAGTCGACGAACCAACCATAAATGACAAGACTACCAATTCAAAAGTTAGTGGTGCCAAGATTGCCTCGCATCATTAGACATCACAACACAAATCATCAACGACATTGCTATTTAAATTAGATTTTATTGTGCATGTCGGAAAGATACTAATTCCATTTTTCAGTATGTGCCACAGCTAAATTTAAATCAGAATTAATTAATAAATATCACATTAATATAAATGGTATCCAAGAATTTGTCTTTAATGGTGTTTAAGTCATATTAAATAACAAATTTATTATTAAATATAATTTTATTATTTCTCATTAATACACAATTGGCACTCGGCACTATATTTAACAGTATTAATTAAATGTAAGAACTTTTAACAAAACATCTTTTAGAAAAGTAATGAATACAGCTAAAAAGGTAAAAAAACAAGGCTTTATTTTGGAGGTCAAGAATGGATTAATCCATTTTGTATTGTTTCTTATGAAAAAACTTTTAGGAATTAATTATGTTCAAAAACCAAGGTTTGCTGTATTATAAATCAATTTAAATTAATGTAAAATTTTACTTATTCATTAGAAAATGTAAAAAAAAATCATTAAAAATTTACTCTTATGCTTTCTATAGGGATCAATTTTATAAAAAAAAAGCTGCATTATTGAAAATTAATTAAAACAAAATGCATAAATAACATAGCTAATACTTTTACCTGCAAGAGCTGAATTTTCTGAAAATGGTTCTTCAATTTCAGCTTCTTCTGCTTCTTGTTCTTTATTTGGAGAAGATACTAAATTATAATAAAAAAATTAACTTATTAATGATTAACAAACTAATTAACATTTAATTATAATTCATATTTTTCTAATCAGTATGTGCGTGTACAATTAACAGAAAATAATAAACTCATTCAATGTCTATTTCACAAAACTTTTTTATAATAAGAATTATTTACTACTAATTATTTGTAAGGGCTTTAATATCAAGTTAATGGCTAGGTTTTGCTAAACAGCAGTTCCTTTCAGGTCATCAACATTAATTATGAGAGTCCTAGACAGCACTCCTGTCAGAGTTTAAAATGGAATTGTTGGATGTGGGTGTAACATCCCACCTCTGTTGTCTGTAGCCAGTCCCAGGTCCAGATTGAGAGAGACAGGTTAATGACAAGAAGGTTGTCCGACCACACAACATAGCCAAATTGGGAAACTAATAAAGCTGGAGGAAGAAGTGAAATCTGTAAGGAGTTACTTTAAAACAAGTCCATACAGTATAAGATATATAAAATAAGGTTGTGTAAACCTTAATTGTGAAGTAACTCCAGATTAAAATATTGTTTTTGATTCCAAGGATTCTTCAAAGACGCTTATCATATGTAATAAAATCTGTTTATTGTAATCACTTTAGAACTAACTTGTCTACATTCATCACATTAAGAGGGGAAATGAAAAAGGCTACAAGTAGAAAAAATTCTGATTTTATTGACTCTGATATTAATGGGACATGCTAAAACAAGCATAAAGTATGTAACTTGAAGCATGTTATTTATTAATTATAATAATTTATTTAATTGTAATTTATCCAATATAGTTTGCCTGCTGGTTTGGACATTACTATCTTTAACTTTTACTATGAGTAAATGATGATTAAAACAATATTTAGCATTTAAAACACTGATTAAGACCGATGATAACTGCTATACTATCATCAAATAGCACACAAAACGACAGCTCCTTGCCTATTTAACTGAAGACGATAAAAATAACCAAATTGTGATTACAATAAACAGTTTTATAGGCATTTTTTAACTTGTATATTTTGGGACTTGCTAATTCTAATAAATGACAATGGTGTCTGTAATTACAATAAGTGAATTTCATTTAATTAATTAAAATAAAACAAACTTCTATACTTTATAAACTGAACAAACCTTAATTTTAGGCCATAAAATGAATAATTTTTAAAATATTTTGAGAATTATCCAATTGTTATTAAATATAAATTTATTATAAATTTTCATACGTATTGAAAGTTCTTCCAATTTGTTAACAAGAGCTGATTTTGCAAGTTGTAATTCTTTATTTTCTGGATCTTCTAAATCTTTTCTTAACCACTTGTATGGATTTAATGATACATCTTCTGTAGTTAAACCTTTAGGAGGCATATATAACCTGTCATAAGACATTAAAAAATCATTTTATAATTGAATATCTTACAGAAAAATTATAATTTATACATTAAATTCTTAACTAATTAAAATCTTAATTACTTTATTAAGTTTTCAAAATCTTTAGCAATTAAAATTATACTTAAAAAATAATTTTTCTGACAAATCAGTGAAACAAATATCATTTCATATACTTTAAATATAATTATATAAATATTACTATGGAAATTATACATTGAATAAAGATGTAACATAGTCGCTGCCACAGGAATAGCATAAAAAATATGAATTCTAATTCTTTGCTTCTATATAAATCTAACTTAAATTGTCTTAGGCATTACACCTTCATGTAAAACACATGAAGATAGTTAATGGATACCACAAGTCATACTACTACTACCAGAAACATGCTAGAGAACATTTATATAGTTAAATAATAGAAAATAAATAAGTATTAACTAACTTAGTTGTAGAATAATAATAATTAAACTTGCGAGATTGTCGGAGAAGTATTCTTTGTGGGCTTGTATTGCATTGTCAATCTCTGATGTTGCAGTGAAGTTTAAGATAATTTAGTATAAGTACCAGAAATTATTATTATTATTATTTTTCATTTATAATTGAATTTCGTGCATTTCTTGTTTGTTAGAGAGCATGTTAACTTGAGTTAACTGTCTACATTTTATTTCAGGAATGTGGAAAATGAAAATCTATGCCAATTTACAATATATGTGCACCTGTGATGATAAACTTTTGTGAGGGAGACAGAAAGAGAGAAAATATGATATATTTTTCAGTTAGAGAGTCCTTTCCTAACAAAAAATGCTAAAAATATTCTCTGGAAAATTTGCTACCATCTGGATTTTTCTGCATCATTCAGGCCAATATTGATAAAATATGAAAATGTGTAATTTGGGAACCGTACAATTTTTGAGAAGTCAGATTGAAAATGGACCCATTTATTCATATGCTCCATCCTAGTTTCTATTGGTTGTCAGCCCTGTAATTAGATTAGAGCCAGTTTTGGAGCTCTTTTTGGTTGATCCCATTTTTCCTTTGGGCCATCTTAGCTCCTTGTCTGAGATTCAAGATCATCTCTATCTTCCTCTCCAGAAATTCAAAGGTATTTTGTCTTGGATGCAATTCTTTAGCTTTGGTTACTAGTGCAATAATGTAATTCAATTTCCTTTGTAATTATTGCTAATTATGATTGCTAAAATTATAATTGCTCTTTGCATGTTATCTTTTGTATAATTTTAAATTTTTACATGTTACTTTTATAATTTTTCTACATTTACTTTGCGTAAATATAGTATAGTTCTGAATTCATAAATTAAATTTACACCTTTGAATTATATTTTTTTTATATGTTGTTTTCCTATATCAGAGGCAAGCATCCCTCAGTTCCATCTTATTTTTTACTTAAGGCATGAGGGTAAATTAAATTAACAAAATTAAAAGAGATATTAAATGATCATCCTTATAACTTCCCGAGAAAATTAGAAAAATGGCATGAAATGGCATAAAGAATCTATTATTTTATACACAGAGAATTATAAAAATAATTTAATTTGGAGTTATTTTTTGTATTACATTGAAAAAATGAAGAAAATCAGTATCATTTATAAAATATATATTTTGCTAAATATAATTTTTAAATTTAAACAGCTTAAATAAAATTTTTAAAATATAATGAACCAACCACTTTAATCTGTGTGAGGGTCATAAAAGCGCGTCGGAAATACGACTAATTACAAAACTTTTACGTCGGAATGTTTCGAGGATAGAATCGGGACAGGTCTGATGTTAATGACAGAACCCAGATGGGACAAAAACTTTTCGAATTGTAAAACACACGCGGCGCGATGATAAACCAGCAGGGGGAATGTCGACAGAAGGAAAAAGCCTTGTCAAGATGCTCACGAACAAGTGTCGGGTCGAAGCAAGCGGGAGAAAGGGGAGGTCTAAGAACAAAAGGGACATCTGTTAAGTAAGAACGCAGTAGGGGATAAATGGTCATAAGAACATCTGGTGGACCGTTTAGGTTCAAAGATGACAGAGAAAAGGGCCATAACGGAGTAAAATACGAGCGCGAACATTAAAAGCCTCATCATCACCTCTCCAACCTTTCCCGACCCAGATCAGTCTCAAGTTTCGCCTAGAAACAAAAGAATGACCAATCGGGGTAAGGGAGAGGATGAATGGGACCAATCAGAAGGGTGAGATTCGGGAAAAATCTTATAAAACCCCTAAATCTCAAGGACATGGAGCAGATTCTCTCCAATACGCCAGGTCCTCAGCACACGGACATCCATACTCAAGAGAGATTGACAGTCGATTCTGTGCCGTGAACCAGGACTCCGTCATCGGACGCCAGAATTCCGTCATCAAGCGCAAGAGCTCCGTCACAGGACGCAAGAATTTCAGTCTATACCTCATTCGAGCCCCGGGGCATATAAAGAACGGAACACCGGACGTCCAGCTTGTTACGCTTTGTCATTCCTATTGTGTAAGTTAATCTGATGTCAAAATAAACTTTTTTCGTGTAAGACACTTGTCATCTCTGTCTCCTACCGCCACTACCCACATACGGTTTGACCCTAGATTTTCCTGACGTGCAATTAACGTATTGCCCCCAAAATCGGCGAACTTACATCTGCTGTATTCATCAATGTAGTTTTAATAATGGTAAAATTTAAGGAATACTAATGCTTTTGACCCAGTTAATAAGCCATTTTCAGATGTGGACAGTTAGGAAGGAAGATGGATGTAGTAAACAAGGAGGAGGAGGAGGTGAACGATGATGGTGGCAGATGATGTAAAAGATTAAGAAGCTATTGCCAAGCTGGGATTGGCAATAGCTTCTTAATCTTTTGCTGTTTGATAATTTTGGTTGCCTGCAATCTCTCACACTATAGTAAAGTGTGTAAAGAAAGATAAAACTTTAGCAAAGCCTTCTTGTTTAACATTGTTACATTCAATATGCCTCTGAAAGACCTTTAGATATACTGTGTTGTTGCCTGTCTCCTCATTTAAGGCCAGAATGATGCACACTTCACCACACCATTTGTCCACACATCCATGGGTTCTTTACAATTCCATAGGAAGCAATATAGAGCTGGCTTGTATCAGAAAGCTATGCATATATTATTAGCAATGAACCTAAAAATATGTTGAAGGGTTTTGGAGTATGTGAATGTGGAGAAGAGACTTGCTTACATTTAGATATATTTTGGCTGCTGTATGGAACATTCTCAATGATGTAGAGAGTGTTATGTAGCCAGAGGGTGTTTTGTAATGCTAAACTAATAATCTTGTTTAATTCTGTATTCAGATCATAGAGATTAGAACAGTGAACGTAGATGCACTTGATTAGTACATGGAAGATTGCAATTTTATAGCTGAGGGGGTCAAAAAAGAAAGTAGGGATGTAGAAGATTTGAAAGGCCAGCTTTAGGTGACTTTTTGTGGATTTTCTCTTCTATAAGAAGAAGAATGGTTTGAAAAAGTTAAAATTGTCCACACTTAACAGGTCCATTTGTAGAGATAGACCAGTGTTTCTCAATGGGGCGATATCGCCTCCATGTGGGCATTTTTCCATGTTGAGGGACAATTAACAATTTTTATTTTGGGGGCGAAAAACAATTTTCTAAGTGATATAGTAAAACATTATATTAAGATTAATTAAATATTTTATTTGTTATATCGTACAATAATTAATTAAACAAATAACATTATACTAGTCACTAGTCTATTCAATGCAGTATGAATTTGGCGTTAGCCCTGGCCCACGGCATCGGAATTTTGAAGTGAAGGGGGCAACAATTCATTAGAGGTTGAGAAACACTGAGATAGACCATAGAAATTACTATTCATTAGCCAAAGGAAAACATCAAAGTCAAGTTTATTTTTTTGTATATATTTTTGAGTGACAAATAAATGGAAATTAAATTAAATTCGAATTTAATTATCAATACTTAATTTGTAAAGTTACAATTGATTTATACACAATATAAATAGAACACACACAACAATTTGTACAAAAGGCTGTTGCATACAGGTGGAAAAATCAAGACAATGAACGTCAACAACTTTTCATTCTGACCTTGACAAGTAAAATAATGAGTGGTTTAATCAGTCCTTATGCTCATACTGCCAATGTAATTTTGCTGCATGCATGCATTACATCTACGCATGTAAGATTATATTTAAATTCATACTTCCAAAATATATTTCATGATCAGAATTAATTATTTTCTGAATAAAGATGAATCCTGATGATTGAAACTCACCAAGAAATAGTAATAGATTAATGAAATAGGTTAAAAAGTAGAAAGTTAAACAGTATTTATTTTAATTAATATGAACATCATTTTAAGTTAACACTTATGTAATTACTATGAATAAAGTATGAGAATATTTCTAAAAATACAGGTAGTAGTAACTCGGTCTATAATTATAGAATGCTATATATAAACATTCAGATTGTGTGATTAATCATCACAATAATAATTATAAATATCACGAAAACTGGAAAAATAATCAAGCAAAGATGTGTGACAAGTTTTTACATATAAAGGATATTATGACAGAAAAAATTAATTTTACATTTAGTATAATGTCTTTAAAAATTATTAGACAAAAATATAATGTAAGCAATTTATTTTGTTTATTCTACATATTGCTTTTGCGGCAAGAAAATTCTTTTTGCAGTGTTTTTCCTGATTACAAGTGAAGTGGCTTGAAAGTACACACATTTATTGTAACTTTAGATTTGCTCCATTAAAGTGGTAACTTAAAACATGGAAGTTGTTAAAATTATTTAATTTAAAACTCATTTTCTGTATTAAATGTAAAAATGAAGAAAGAATAATATTGTTTACAAACTGTTAAATTTATGAAGCAAAAATTGAAGAGAGACAGTTCATTAATAATAAAATCAGCAACATTAACAGAACGACTTTAAGTAAAAATCAAAATAATAAATAATATAATTAGTAAAGACTTGGTGAGGGATGGGGCCCGACATACCCAGGATGGACTATCCCTAAAAATTTCCTAAGTTTTCCAATCTGACCAGATTTGTTTCCAAGTCTTCCAAAGTGATAGGCTGGCATTGTAACTGCTCAAACCTTTAAAGTGGCATAGTTGACTTTAACAGAATTAAGGTACATGCATGTTTGTGTACATATTATACATTATTTTATCAGGTGTAATTATAATGCTTGGAGGAAAAGTACAATATTTTAGTAAGAAAAATGAGTTTTTACACATAAAATACACATCAAATTAAAGATAAATGATTGATTTTATGTATTTTTAGAAAAATAATCTAAAAGAGCCTTTCAGATGCTGTATGAACATATTTCTAATCAAGAAAAAAATATAATGGGTTTGACTTTTAAAGCTTTTGCAGATGTATTAGATGTATCTGAATGCCAATGATAGCATGAAAAATTTTGTATGGGAAGCTGGAACTTAAAAGAGAAAGCTGAATATGGATATATATAGGAAACTGATCTAAATGTTGTGGATCAAATCCAAAATCAACACACTTAGGAACTAGCTAAAATGACTAAACCATTCTCAGAAAACAATTAAGAATTAGTTGTAATTAATAAGAAAAATATAAACTCACTCAAAAAACAGCTCCCTTAGGAGCTGGATAAGAAAAGAAAATAATTACATTATTACAATATATAACTTTTATTTCCTGTCAATATAACAATCCATTTTTAAATCAGATTATTAGCAGATATAATACAAAATTGGACAGCACACGGACTATTTAATAGAAAAAACTTTTTATCATACAGGCGTTAATTACCAATGACTGTCTCAGACCAACAATAACAGAAATATTATATACATTTGGGAGGCCCTCCTTACCAACATACTAAATCCCTGCAACACCCCCACACTTGATTTGCCCCCTTTGTGGATCAGTTTGTATAATTCTCTAAACCAACATATCTAGCTCCGCAATTTGGAGGCACACAGCACATGTGCATTACAACTGCACATGTTTTTGTTTGAAATTATTTTATGTTCTACTGTTGCTTCCATTCCAAAATGGTAATACACTTGGAATAGTCAGTTATTTGTAACCAAAAAAAAGGAATTTAACCGTTTTAACGGCCTGAAGAAGACAAAAATAATTAGCGTCGAAAGCGATTGTCGGTCTGACGACAGTCATTGGTAATTAACGCCTGTATGATAAAAAGTTTTTTCTAGCAGATATAAAAAAATAACTTTATGTCAACATCAAATATCATAAAATACAAGCAGATAAAGACTAAACACCAAAGCTTGCTCTGAAAGATGGGTTACTTGTCCAACAAAGTCATCTTATTCATCCACAACAGTATCTTATGTACTGTACCACGTAAATCATGATACATATCATGTAAGATATTGTCCATTTTGAATTTCAAGCACTAACCTAATCACTGTTTTTTAAAAATTTAACTCAATTAATTAGTGTTGAAGTCTGTACCTACATCATAAAGGAAATAGCCTTTTCTCAATAATATACAACAAATGTATAAAGAAAAGTAAAGTTTTTAAGAGAAAGTCTTCCACATCCACTCATTTACTTGCTCATTACTGCTTTTACTCACTATCATCTTTTCTATTCACTGCAAATCCAATTATGTAAAGAAAATTTTTAAAAAACAAAATGCTATTTTTACTTTTAACCTGGTCAAATTTTATGCTAGCGACATCAATAACTTATTAAAATGTGTTGACGTCTTATCCAAGTTTAATTTCATAATAACATTCAATAATTATTCATCACTGAGGGTTGGTAATTTTTAAAAACTTAAAGAATTTTCTAAAATTTAACAAAATGCAAATAATAAATTTTTAACTTTTTATAATTTTAAAGTACAGTATTCAATGTTATATACTTGAGCAAAAATATCAGATTTATTAATAATGATACCATAAGTTTGTTAAAATCTAATAAAATATATGTAACTTTCTCTTTGATTTAGAATAAAATTTGATTTAGAATAAAAAAATTACAGAGAATCTCGGAAAGATTGATCAGAACTATGACTTATTGTCTACATCTTAATCGGTAATATTAATATGTGAATAATTTATAAGCGATGCGTAACAGCTGCACTGCATGCAACAGACCATCTGTTTACTGACCCATTCAAATTGCAAGCATTTATTTTTTAAAACAAAAAATTGTAATAGACTAAATAATTTACAAATGATATTATCTTTAATTATATATAATTAGACTAAAACAAATAATAAAAAAAATAAATAACTAAACTTTAGTAATAACAGAATTATCAAATATATCAGTTAAGAGATATTATAGAAAGAAATATACATTAATTATCAAGAATAGAAACCGAAATTCAGCAGAGTTTAATAAGTGATCATTAAAAATGTTTTAAGTAATTTAAAATATCTAAACCTTAATATAGATTCAATGCTGGACCCCCAGAGTGGATCCAGCATTGAATCCAAGTGGACAAAAATCACTTGGAATTTTTCACAAGTGGTCTGTCCCAGATACATCAGGTCCCGTCCCTTACCCCGACTGCCACCCTCATCAAGATACTTTAATTAAACTTTCTTACTAAAATATGAAAAAGATATAAAATTTACAGAGAATCTAGACAAGTTTGGATTACTTATCACATATCTGTGAGATATTATTACGCTTATCATCTTACATCAAATATTTCTGCAGTTACTCAAGTTACTCAACCTACGTCATCATAAATACCTCTCTTTCTCCAGAATTTACAATGAAACTCTTAATATTCATAATCATAAATATTATATTTAAAAATAGAAACTAACAGAGTAAACATTTTCTTTCGGCAATAATTATTAAATAAAAATAACTTCATATAAGACTCACGAGAAACTTTTTATAAAAAATCATAAAACTGAAATTAAATATTTTATGATGTAACAAAAAATACTTTCAATATCTTGTACTTATAATCAAATTGACTGAAAACAGTTTGTTTTTCATTTAATATATCAGTACACTACTGATTACCTAGACAGTCTTTAATTTTCTCATATTGTGTAGTCCAGAATTAGCCAGTGTAAGTGAAAAATGCAACATTCATAAGAATTAAGTGACCATTTGAAACTTTTGATCAAACTTGAAGTTCCATATAGGACAGAGATTTTTCCCATCTTGGTCAGTTGTGTAGAAAGAATGATGCTCCATCATCCAAACTATCAATGATAAATATGAATTTCCATAACAATAGGATGATAACTTAATACAAAATCAACTTTTCAAAAAAAATAAATAAATAAATAAAGTAATTTCTGCCAATATTGCAAAAATTGTAATGAAGTAGGAAACATCTACTTTCCAATTTATTATAATTACTTTCCAATATATTAGACCAAGCCTTTTATCCTTCCTTAAATAGGATAGCCATATTCTTGTCAATTTAACTCTATAATCCTTTATGTCAGGTATAGTATTTCCTACAACCAACAAATATCCAATAATTTAACTACGAACAATTTATTAATCTATTTTATCTTATACATATGCATTTAGGGTTGATGTAAATTCTCAACCCGTCATAAGTGCCATATAATTTGTGCACGCTTTCATAAAAACAGCATATGTTCTTTTATACTATACCTAACAAAGGATTAGAGTTAAACTAATAAGTTTTTTATGTAAAACTATAATCATTATTATTCAAGGACAACAGATTTTTTTACTTTTATCAAAGATTGTATGAAACTCACAAAATCATTATTTTTTTAGTTTGAAAAGCATGTGTATAAAATGATTATATCAGTGATCATGTATGTGTATATGCAATTATAATATAGACAAGCATATACAGGGCATTTCAAAAAACATTAACACTAATGTGAATGTAACTTGTTATTTAACTTGATAGTTCATAACAACCCAACTGCAGAGTTTAAAAAAAGTATGATCCTACTATTCCTCCACAGTGACTGTATACCTTTTTCATATACATGCTAGCAAAGGACTCTGCACATTGCAATGGTTATATTTAATAGTCATACATACACAATGATTGTATTAATATCTGTACATGCAACAATTATATTAATGGCCATATATAAGTAATGATTGTCAACAGCATATCTAGGTATCCTATAAGGCATTGGATACTTTCCAGTATGCATCAATCTCAGCCATAACCGATAACGGTTTAATAAGCTTTTACTGGAATGTCTGGCAACCTAATAAGATGGCAGAATCAAACAGCTCTGTGTTGGCATTTGCAGACTTATTTTGTCAAAATAACTTTGGACTAATATGGATTACTAGTAAAAATGTTGTTAATACAACCATGGAAGCAGCCATATTGCTTCATTCATCACTGCTTACCACATCTGTGGTCTGACAAGTGCAATGTGCATTGATTGTTGCATAAACAAACTTGTCAGTGAATATCTAAACACATTTAGTACACTTCAGTTCACCAATGCACTGATGCATACTGGAATGTATCCATCAGAAATAAGTTTGTGCATAAATTTTGCTTCATCTCGTAGATAAATCAACAAAGGCTAAAAAAGACTAAATCAACATAAAAATAAATATTAAAACATATTTTTATTTTTTCTATATTTTACTTATTTTTAACTGTTGGTTAAAGAACAGAATTTTGGTATTAGTGTAGTATGCCTCCATATTAGAATGTTTAATTCTTCATTTTTTAGAAATCAAAATAAAGACCAACAATGTTGCCAAAAGTTTATCAGCCTTTATTTTTACTTACAAAATGAAGAAATTAAACAAAAATAAAAAAAATTATTGTATTGGTATAAAAATATGCTTGTTGATTCACCATTCAGAGCCTGTACACACTAGGCGTTTTTCAACGCGCGTTAAACGCCGAGCTAACATGCGTTAGCTCGGCGTTCGACGTGCGTTAGTTCGGCGTTAGCACTGGCTCAGTTTTAAAATGGACGTGAAAGTAATTGATTGTGTGTGCCTCCTCCATCGTCGCTATAAGGCAGCACATATATCTCAAAGCGCCCGTAAAGTGCCCGCAAAACGTGCGTTTTAACAAAAATCTATAAACGCGCGTTTAACGCGCACTTGACGTTTGAGTGTGTACGCCTACATAGAACTCTTGGTTCTTTAAAACGCGCGTTGAAAAACACCTAGTGTGTACAGGCTCTCAACGATATCTTAGCTGAGATAGCATGTCAGTTTCCTTTGAATTCATTTATTTTTTACTTTTTTTTGTATAAATAAAATTTTGTAAAAAATTTTTTAAAAAGTTCTACTATGGAGACAATCTACCACGACGGGGATTAAAGTTTTCTCATGTGGAGACATACTGTACTAATACCGAGCATCGCTCTTCCACTCTCCCGAAATATACCTGTAACAATTATATTGACAGCTAAACACTTATAATAGCTAAATTGACAGTAAACACATACAAATAATTAAATAAATAGTAGCACATACATATAAATATGCTATGATCAATATTATTTAATTATTAACTGTAGCATGTATATAACTGTCACAAGCATAAAAATCAATTTACAGCCCTAAAGCAAGAAATCCAATGCAAATTGTCTAAGAAACTAGAAGTTACTTTTAGGTGTATGTTTATATATATAAAGGTAAAATTGCAGTTCTGAATGAGAAGTTTGGAACCCCCAACAATTCCTTTGACTTTTTTATTCCTACAAGCATATTCTACAGCACTTGATAAAATCACAACCACACCATTCACATACAATTACAACTCCAAACGAGACGGACGAGACCTCATCAGAGCCATCAATCAATCAATCAATCAATCATTTTATTTTTTACATGTAATATACATATATCCTGACCCCGCTGTGGCATTATCAGGAAAAACTATACAATAAGTTTAATTAATATTACAATATAAAATGTATAATACAGTATTAATTTATATATTATTTGTTATNTATAACTAAACGTAACGTTGGAAAAATAAAATTAATAACTTTCGTAAAACATCTGCAGAAGACCTTTCGTGACTCACAGCTGAAATTGGCACCGCAACGCCACTCGCGGGATTTTTTTTTTTTTTTTTTCCTTATTTTTAATATAATTAAACCTAACCTGAACTCGTACCGTCGAATCGAAAATTTCATTAAAATGGAAGAATTTGTCTTAAAATTGTTTTCGGTTGGTAAAATTTAATTAATTAAACAATCGTACTTTTGTGAATATATAAATATTACGTTATCAATCCAAAAGGGTCAAATAACCCCAGGAATTTTTCGGTGTGTGGTCTATCATGATATATCGGACTGCAATCCTCGGCATACAGCCGCCCCATTGCGGGTTTGGTAAAAATGGCCCACTTAATGCTCACGAGGAATAAAGAGTTAACACTAGATAAATTAAGCTTTTTGCCATTTTTTTAACAGTTAAAAATATAAAAAGTTTTTTATTATAAAATATCATAACAGATGGCGCAACTAAATCTTGCTGGAAAGTTAAGCAACTCGTTGCTGGATTTTTTTTATTTACTATTTTCAGTTATTTTAATGAAGAAAAAAGAACATATTTACCTTTCTGAAGTTTTCTGAATTGATAACCTGCCGCGAAATAACGAAAATATATGAGATAAAGCCGGAATTTTCGGAAATTCTTACATTTCAATATGGCGCCCAGCCTATATGAACAACAAAAATTCAAAATTATTATTGGTTAATTCAAACTTTATCAAAAATAATAACAACAGCAATTATTTATTGTGACATCGTCACAATGCTCTCGATTTTAGTATTGTGTTGCCCCCTGTACAGTACATCATACTTTTCAAGTTAATTAATGTAGTTACGATATTTTTTATTGCAGGATAACGCTAGGTATACCACAAATTACGCGCTCCATCTGAGCAATAAGCTGTCCTCGGCGCCAGGTAGGTATTAGTCCATCAATCGGAAAGAATTTTAGAACCCGGAAACAAATTGATGGACAAGATAGATGACGACCTAAGAAAAAGGACTGACGATGTAACGCTGTTGTTCGCAGAGGAGTGGAGAAAAGATAGATAGACATCGAGGTCTTCGGTCTACGACTGCACTATATTGAGGACGAAGAAGCACGAATTTCGTTATTTAATGGGCCACCAGTGGTCAAGCAGTCTTCGTACCCTGAACACTGGGAGTTCGGTCGAGGGTTCGCGCTTCGCTCGGACGGGTTGGCCATGTGGAGTTTTCCGGATTTTCTGCACGTTTGTAACACGTAAATAGGGGCCAGTTTCCCTTAAAAAGACCTCCCGGAAGACAGATCGCCCAAGTGTTGCGTTGCCATAACTTAAATAAAATGATAAAAATAATCTTAACAAATGAGAGCAAGTGGAAAAAATGCCCTCCAAATTTTCCAGAAAGGAATCCGAAATTATCGGTCAAGATTGAAGAGTAGGGAAGTGATAGTACAGGAAAAGGATTTTCTTCTCGTAGCCATTCTCAATCATGCAGTTTCTCATTGGTACCAGTGATGGACTATGGCACAGGCGCAAGAAGCGCATTCTTTGGACCTCCGAAAGACAGCAGTTTCAGAAAGAGATACAATCTGCGAATCTCAAGCACAAATATCTTCATCTAGAGTCTAGACAAATTGCCATTAGTCAAACCATAAACGGCCTAGTAAACCTGTTAAACCTGTCCTATTTCGAGAGATGGTAGGACTTAAATTAATAATGAACTTTGTCATTTGCACCAGAGCATACTCGCATCTGCCAAGACTCGTCGTCACTTGTCTCGACCGACGTGGAGCACTAAGAATAAGCAGTATATCAATTCTAGATAAAAACAGACCTTTGGAGGCGAATATCCGGCAAAGGGTCGCACGTACAGATATGGTTTCATCAACTTTTCCATTCACACAAGGGGTCCGTCTATAACTCTGGGAGGTGGCAATCCCTCAAGTTTGCATCTTATCCCAACAAGGTCCCAACCAGTGGTGATATTCGAAATATTTAACAAAGGGTTCGCTAACAGAAAATTTTTCCTTAATTTTTTTTCGCTCAAATGGTGCATCGGAAGGCTCTAGTTTAGTAGTGTTACAGAGTATAATATGTATATTTTAATATATATTTTTAAAAAGAATCAAAACCATTGAGAAATGTTACATGTGTTTAACAAGGTTCGGAAAACTTTGAAAATGTTAACAACGGGTTCGGCCGAACCCGTGCGAACCCGCTGAATATCACCACTGGTCCCAACCGCCTCATTCGGAACTCAATGGCCGAGTGCAGATGCAGCTCCGACAGCATAACCCACAACCTAATGTAACGCATAACCACGTGTAACCCATAACCCGTAGCAAAAAATTGACTTACCAGGAGTCGTCGTCAGATAATTCCAATTGATCGATGTCGATAAATTCTTCCATGTTCGTTTCGAGGTCGACAGACGATAAATTCAACTGTTTGAGGCCATTATCCGAGACGTAACCGCCGAGAGACTTGGATCTCCTTTCTTTACCCGAACCTTTGGTCTTTTCTTCCTTCACTTGATTTTTCAGCTGTTCGTTTTGAAATTCCAATTTCTGTACCAAACACTGCAACTTCTTAACTTCTTCGTAAGGATCCGCGCTCTTTTCCTTAATCGAATTCATTTTCTTTTTCCCAACTTTTATCAAAAAAATAAATAAATAAATAAATAAAACTTTGTTTTTGAAATTCGATAAGCCTAATTTTCCAATAAGTACATTTTCGGCGAATATACAATTAAATATGCGTCGAAAGTGACCGTAAACGTTCGATTATTTCATATTATTTCAAATAAATCGGATATAACTAAACGTAACGTTGGAAAAATAAAATTAATAACTTTCGTAAAACATCTGCAGAAGACCTTTCGTGACTCACAGCTGAAATTGGCACCGCAACGCCACTCGCGGGATTTTTTTTTTCCCCCCCCCTTATTTTTAATATAATTAAACCTAACCTGAACTCGTACCGTCGAATCGAAAATTTCATTAAAATGGAAGAATTTGTCTTAAAATTGTTTTCGGTTGGTAAAATTTAATTAATTAAACAATCGTACTTTTGTGAATATATAAATATTACGTTATCAATCCAAAAGGGTCAAATAACCCCAGGAATTTTTCGGTGTGTGGTCTATCATGATATATCGGACTGCAATCCTCGGCATACAGCCGCCCCATTGCGGGTTTGGTAAAAATGGCCCACTTAATGCTCACGAGGAATAAAGAGTTAACACTAGATAAATTAAGCTTTTTGCCATTTTTTTAACAGTTAAAAATATAAAAAGTTTTTTATTATAAAATATCATAACAGATGGCGCAACTAAATCTTGCTGGAAAGTTAAGCAACTCGTTGCTGGATTTTTTTTATTTACTATTTTCAGTTATTTTAATGAAGAAAAAAGAACATATTTACCTTTCTGAAGTTTTCTGAATTGATAACCTGCCGCGAAATAACGAAAATATATGAGATAAAGCCGGAATTTTCGGAAATTCTTACATTTCAATATGGCGCCCAGCCTATATGAACAACAAAAATTCAAAATTATTATTGGTTAATTCAAACTTTATCAAAAATAATAACAACAGCAATTATTTATTGTGACATCGTCACAATGCTCTCGATTTTAGTATTGTGTTGCCCCCTGTACAGTACATCATACTTTTCAAGTTAATTAATGTAGTTACGATATTTTTTATTGCAGGATAACGCTAGGTATACCACAAATTACGCGCTCCATCTGAGCAATAAGCTGTCCTCGGCGCCAGGTAGGTATTAGTCCATCAATCGGAAAGAATTTTAGAACCCGGAAACAAATTGATGGACAAGATAGATGACGACCTAAGAAAAAGGACTGACGATGTAACGCTGTTGTTCGCAGAGGAGTGGAGAAAAGATAGATAGACATCGAGGTCTTCGGTCTACGACTGCACTATATTGAGGACGAAGAAGCACGAATTTCGTTATTTAATGGGCCACCAGTGGTCAAGCAGTCTTCGTACCCTGAACACTGGGAGTTCGGTCGAGGGTTCGCGCTTCGCTCGGACGGGTTGGCCATGTGGAGTTTTCCGGATTTTCTGCACGTTTGTAACACGTAAATAGGGGCCAGTTTCCCTTAAAAAGACCTCCCGGAAGACAGATCGCCCAAGTGTTGCGTTGCCATAACTTAAATAAAATGATAAAAATAATCTTAACAAATGAGAGCAAGTGGAAAAAATGCCCTCCAAATTTTCCAGAAAGGAATCCGAAATTATCGGTCAAGATTGAAGAGTAGGGAAGTGATAGTACAGGAAAAGGATTTTCTTCTCGTAGCCATTCTCAATCATGCAGTTTCTCATTGGTACCAGTGATGGACTATGGCACAGGCGCAAGAAGCGCATTCTTTGGACCTCCGAAAGACAGCAGTTTCAGAAAGAGATACAATCTGCGAATCTCAAGCACAAATATCTTCATCTAGAGTCTAGACAAATTGCCATTAGTCAAACCATAAACGGCCTAGTAAACCTGTTAAACCTGTCCTATTTCGAGAGATGGTAGGACTTAAATTAATAATGAACATTTCAATTTCAATTGAATATTGTAAGTATTTTGATCTTTATTAATGTATTAATTACTGTATATTGTATACAACTGAATACAAGAACGATTATTAGAATATGAATGCATAATTTACTCGTTATTAGCATTTACAATTTTTCATAAAACTCATCTGTCCACACTAAATTAAGCCTTTTGCCATTTTATAATAATTAATAATATAAAATAATTTTATAACAAAATCTCATAACAGATGCCGCCACAGACAATTTTATTTATTATATTTGATAATATAACATGAGATTTTATTTTAAAAATAACTATCGGCCGAAAAGTTACGCAACTCGTTGCTTGATTTTTTTTAATTTTAGCAAAAGGAATGAATATAAAACAAAAAATATTTTGATGCAAAAAAAAATAAAAAAAAAATAAATATTTCTCAACAATACGAAATAGCCCATTGTTAGTCTATTGTTGCTCTGCATTGTTGAAAGTCGAGTAACTGCGTTTCGGAAAGAAATTTTATTTAATTTATTGATATTGCGTCAATTTCAATTGAATATTGTAAGTATTTTGATCTTTATTAATGTATTAATTACTGTATATTGTATACAACTGAATACAAGAACGATTATTAGAATATGAATGCATAATTTTTTAATATTTTCCAAACATAGTAAAATTAAATTTCTCATATTCGTTGATTTTATTATAATAAATTTACATTTAAATTTTTTTACAGATTAATGATGTTACTTTATGGGTACTGCCGATTAATTCTTATCGGAGTCCAATTATTTCTACCTTTGTGGTGTTTATTGGCTGTTATATACACTCTGATTGAGATTGGTGTGTATATTTCGAAAATAATATATGTTCGACGTAGGAGTCGAAAGGATTCCATAGACCAATTCCGCTTGGTTCGATATCAGAAAAGATCGAAACAAGAATTTGCTCAGAATCACCCAAGTTATAATGATTATTATAATCGTAAGGAAATAGAGAAAACAAGGAAAAATTCTTGTCCTGAGTCGTCAAATATTTCTATAAATATAAGAAGCAATAATACAAAAAATAATGAAATTTTCAGTTCATACAGTTCTAGTAGACGAATAATGGAAAAAATGCAATTGAAGAGTTCCATTAATCAGTCTGCTGAAGAAAAGCCTACTGAAAATATATCTGAAAGCAATTCTTCGATAGCCATTCCAACAACATTAAAAAAAGGCATATCTTATCGAAGAAATCTTCTCATATATAACTCTCTTGGAACTCGAATACAAACTGAACCTATACCTGCTCATCTTCCTGCATTAGAAGAACGTAATAGAGATAAAAAGTTGGAAGAAAAACGACTGGAATGGTTGTTGTCTGGAGTAAAACAAGCCTGCAAGAAGAAAGATTGTACAAAAAGTGGTATTTATTGCGGTAGCCAACAAGGCTTGGTTCGATATCAGGAAGGTTCGAAACAAGAATTTGCTCAGTATCAAAAAGTGGATCTAAATTACTCAAATTGCAATGATTATTATAATCAGAAGCAAATAGATAAGAAAAAGAAAAGAACTTAAACATTGAAAGACAGTATTGAAAAAGTTCAATACATAAATAATATATTTTATTTATTATATTATTACGTTAAATATATTCAATATATTCGTTTTCTAAATTATTTCCATACTGTATATATATTACAGCACAATTTTTTGTATATAAATCATTTTAAAACAAATTTTATTTAATAAATAATATTTATATATCGGTAACGAAAAGTTCTTTATGCTTTATTTTATACACAATCAATTTTAACAATACATTTTCAGTAGTTAAAAAAAATCATCTCTAAACGGTATCTTAATTTTTACATTTCTCTTCCTCTGATGACATAAAACTTATTAGGATATACAGTAGACCTCCCTATAACGCGAAGATACGTTCCTCGTTATACGAATTTCGCGCTGTAGGAATCCTTGGGCTGTGATTGGCTCACGTATTTGACACGTGTGAAGTTTACGGACTACGGCTGTTTGAAAGGTTTTCTTCCATAAAATTAATCGATTCTAGACTAATTCGACTTAACATTTCCAAAATACGTACAGTATATTTTTTTTTTGGAAATAATCCATATAAACTACGCTATAAACAAAAAATTGTAGGATTACTTACCGAGTGTGCACCATT